>NW_003213081.1:479920-482549 GCF_000006405.1 Perkinsus marinus ATCC 50983
ATATATATATATATATATATATATATATATATATATATATATATATATATATATATATATATATATATATATATATATATATATATATATATATATATATATATATATATATCTAAATATGGGTTGGATATTACTAGTTAACAGAAGTTCAGACCTGACTCAGGTTGAAAATTTACGCATATTCCACAGAATTTCCCAATATTTTCCCAAACCCACTTCGATTCCCATCCCTCCTCAGTCTCAGCACGAGCCGTCGAGAATATCTCCTCCGCCTGCTTCAACACTGGTTCGATGAGCGCGATGTCGTGAGGGAAGCATCCGGAAGATGCACTATTGAGGCCTCTGACCTACAAACACATATCGCTGATACATATCCGAGATTCGGGAGCTCACGTAGAACGGATGAAATTCCAATGCGAATCCTCCAAAAACATACCATAATTCGATGAACATCATTCCTTTTATATATGATAGCACTATATAAAACTGTTCTACTTAGTCCTAGTGATCGAGTCGAGCATGCTCATAATAAGCTCACCTTGAAAATTAAATACAACGTAGAGCATATAAGATGACAACTGCCCGGCCATGCCTCCTCAGTCGAGACTTCCTCCGTGATGAACGCTATAAGAGGAGTAGTCAGATCCACCATATGGGCATCCAAAAGGACTCCTCTTTCCTGATACCTGCATATGATAAGTTCCGGTAATTACGTAATATTTGGAATGGCGTAGAAGTTGAACTCCACTTCACAGCGTTTTCACAAAACCCGGTGAAAAACGCGATACTCATGGTATGCAGTAGTCGTGAAAAAATATGTAATTCGCTAGTATTTTCCTATCACGGGTAAAACTCCATTAATATCAGCATTGCTGGGAGTCTCGCTCAATTTCACATAAGATGAACGCAAATATCAGACTATCTCACTATTCACGGGCGATTCCTTTCTCGAGAATTTTCGATACAGCATCGCAGAGCCTACAATTTTCCCAACTTAAACATCCCATAAATTGTTCCCATCAGCCCTTGTCTAAAATGTACATTCCCAAACAATGCTTCACAAACAATCACATATTCATCCCCAACCCCTCACGGTTGCAGCAGATCCTTCAACTCGAAGCAAATCTTCTGACATTCGCTCAGCACAGGTTCAGCTTCCTCACCAGCACGTTCAAGACGTCTTTGCTTGTCGGCGACTTCCACGATTTTCTCAATCAACATAAGGGATCTCCCTTTTTCCCTACAAATGAAGACGACCATCTTCACTACAGTGTGGGAAACCACATATGTTGGTGATGACAATATTAAAATTCTGATAAAATTTTGGGAATTTTCTCTACATTTCTGCATGTTTCTACGATGATTCGTATATAAACTCTCATCGTTAGCGAGGAAACTTCTGAGCTCAGCTGAGGAAAGTGAACAACATCGCGATAACCTCACTTGAAAAATTCCACTTCGTCCACTTCCACATCGCGATTCTCTCCACAAACTTCACTCTTTCCCCAACACTCAGTAGCATCATAATCATACTCTACCACGCCCGTACACGCTGAAGATTCCTCATTGCTCACAATAGTATCCATTTGAGGTCCAACTTGAAGAAAGATACAAAATACAGTGCGTGTCAATTTTATATGCAAATGTGAATTATTGTTCCGAGATTAACGAAAATTCTTCTGAAACTATATCGCACATAAAATGGAGTTTCACCCGTTTTACATGAAGTGGTACAAGATATTCGCGGTGATATGCAGTAGTCGTGAAATATATTTTTCATATCACTAGGGTGGTGAAACTCCAATGTAACAATAACTATGTGTTGTGATGAAAGTACCCGTTTAAGACTGTGATGATAGCCACAACTTGTTCACTATAACATATCCTCCAAAATAACACACATTTGCATATCAAATTGACACGTACTGTACGTCCACTCAACAACTCAACCACCAATATCGTCATAAAACTTTTTTGTTGCGAAATCTCATCTAACATGAACAGATTCCCCAACAGCTCTCACAGGGTCGTCCTCAACGCCCAGCACCGCGGAAGTGATCGCAAATATTAAAAATAAGATTCCACCAGCAAGAGAAATATGTCTTTCGGAGATTTGCCTCGCCAACAGTTTCCCACCAATCACCGCGATTCCCGTACCTGCTATAGTACAGTGCGTGGCACTTCGAAAAGACAAAAAATGTAAAAAAATGTGCGTTATTTTCCGAGATTAGTGAAAAACAATTCGAAAATATATATCATATATAATGTAACCACAACTATAAACATGCGTTGTGATCAAAACTTCCCTACCACACTAACAAACATTCTCCACATTTCCATATACTGTATATGCAAATGTGCGCGTGTAATCAATATATGACAAAAAAATGTATATATAGGGGGTAAAAATCTCTACTTCACACATTTTCCTTGGTGTGCCGAATCGAATAGTATATACCATAAACCCATTAGAAATTCGGACACTTTACCGTCCTCAGATGCTACTCGTGATATCGGAATCCCACGTAGCGTATTTTCACCACAATTTGAGTTTCCACTATCGAACTGAGCTGTGATCCTTCTATTAACGATGAATACCCAAGTAATTATATTATTAGTAATCAAAAAA
>NW_003213081.1:482649-484512 GCF_000006405.1 Perkinsus marinus ATCC 50983
CACCAGCCGAGATCCAGTCCATGTGTCTCTGAGCCACAAATCACGTCGGCGAAGTACATCCAGGCACCCGCGAGTAACCGCTCTCAGGGTGGCTGTTTGAGGAGGAAGTTTTCGAGACCCTCGTCGACATCATTCCATCATCATGACCAATAAGGGGGATACTCTTCCAAAGCATCGATACAAATGCTAGCATCTTGGTCTCATCGCGAGACGAGTCCCATAAATCTCATCTCATTCGGCGCTCTTACCATATCTCCCTCACTAAATCCATCCCATAGTTCCAACCACAGGGAAATTCTAGGTTGGAAGTCATGGGGATTTCCATGACTCGCAACATTGAGATGTACGGATGAAAAAAACCATCGTTACCATACAGCCATCAAACAGGTCCATCCTGGGCCGGTGTATACATAGGAAGAGACTACCATGCAGTTTCCATCGCAGAGCCACGACCGAGAGTCCCCCGAGACAGCAACAACCGGAGAGTTCATTCAACCAGCCATACATGCATATGACATTAGACATGTGGAAGAAATGTCAAGAAAATTGTGAGCTACACCGCGCCCGATTTCCCAAGACAATGACTAAATTGGAATGGAGTAGGAGATACAATGGAGTTTCACCCGTTTTACGTGAAGTGGCGCGATAGTAATTGATAAACCCGCTATACGCGCTACGCAGTAGTCGTGAAATATATCTTTCATTAGTGTTTCTCATATCACCAGGGTGAAACTCCAATGAACAATATCCTACCGAGAACAGTCACACATTGCGGCTCATGAATTTCACGGCCAGGTAAGCATTCGCATTTTCGTACAAAATTTTTTGCCACTCATAAAAAATTATGGAAGTAAAATCATTTTACTCACCTCCACTGCTGCCGAGCTTGGCGGACATCATCTGGGCATTCCCTTTCGACCAACTCAGTAGAGAGTCGCCCACATAGGGCCGCCATAATCTTTCTCGGTGAACCAGGTAGTTCTGAATGAATCTCAAACGTACGCCTATAGTGAAGAACCTCACTCACCCCAGGCGCTTATTGCGGCTTGGACGATAGCCGTCAGTTCATTATTAGGCATGTTGCGCAGCGTGGGAAGTTTGCTGAGCTGATGCGCTACCAGAACGCACGACCATCGCGTGGCATTCGAGTCTTCCGATATCGAAAGTGCCTGCATAACTCCGCACTCTACAGTCCACAATGGCTCTCAACATATCCTCCGCTATACACTGTGTGCCAAATTGATATGCAAACGTGAACAATGTGCGTTTTCCAGTCCGAGATTAATGAAGTCGTTGCTAATACAGTCTCGAAATATAACTTTTATCACATCACACCTTCATAGAAATGTTTACATCGCTTATGCGACATATTAATCTCGGAGAATAACGCACATTCTCCACATTTGAATATCAAATTATCACACACTGTAGAACTGCTCGGACCCTCCTACACTAAGCTGCGAGAAGAAATCTTTTTTCACGTGATTTTCCACGATATCTTCTCGAGCAATCAATCGTGCCAAACACAATGCAGCTGCCCGGTGTAGCCGCTCACAGTGACCACGAAGGGCTGTATTACAACTGAAAAGGAAGCCTGCCATTACCATTGGTACAGCTTTCACTCGTTAAATGAATACTCTATTGTATTAGCTGGAGAGTATCATAAGAATTCATTGAGACGCTCTAAGCGGGACGACATATTCAGTGGAAGACCGACCTCACATTCTCTCGATATACTCCTACTCACCACGCCGCGATCCTCTCTGGAACATTAGCTGTTGGCCATGATGAGAACGGGAAGGGTGCGAGCAATAGCACAGATAGCCATACCAGCATTATGAACCTGAGTATTAGTTGGAGTGT
>NW_003213081.1:484612-485824 GCF_000006405.1 Perkinsus marinus ATCC 50983
CAATATCGTCATAAAACTTTTTTGTTGCGAAATCTCATCTAACATGAACAGATTCCCCAACAGCTCTCACAGGGTCGTCCTCAACGCCCAGCACCGCGGAAGTGATCGCAAATATTAAAAATAAGATTCCACCAGCAAGAGAAATATGTCTTTCGGAGATTTGCCTCGCCAACAGTTTCCCACCAATCACCGCGATTCCCGTACCTGCTATAGTACAGTGCGTGGCACTTCGAAAAGACAAAAAATGTAAAAAAATGTGCGTTATTTTCCGAGATTAGTGAAAAACAATTCGAAAATATATATCATATATAATGTAACCACAACTATAAACATGCGTTGTGATCAAAACTTCCCTACCACACTAACAAACATTCTCCACATTTCCATATACTGTATATGCAAATGTGCGCGTGTAATCAATATATGACAAAAAAATGTATATATAGGGGGTAAAAATCTCTACTTCACACATTTTCCTTGGTGTGCCGAATCGAATAGTATATACCATAAACCATTAGAAATTCGGACACTTTACCGTCCTCAGATGCTACTCGTGATATCGGATTCCCACGTAGCGTATTTTCAACACAATTGAGTTTTCCACTATCGAACTGAGCTGTGATCCTTCTATTATACGATGAATACCCAAGTAATTTATATTATTAGTAATCAAAAAATATACTCCCAATTTTCCTATGCTACCACCAAACGCCGTTGACCATGTGCATATTTCCCCCCACACTGCTATACATAATACAGATATCATAAATACTCATTGCAAAAAGCGCGCGCCCGACCTCCTTACAGATGCAATGACCGAGAACACCACCAATGGTGACTCCCACAGGGTTCTTGGAAGACGCCAACGCTATAGTCGATATTTGACTTCGATCGCCCCACTCAGCGAGGAAGGTCATCGTGAAGGCCTAACGCAGCAACAAGGATAAAACAGTAGCAGTAAGGAGGAAACTTGGAGAAACTCGTGTTGGTTTCTGTACACTTCTACCAGAGATCAAATGTGAACTCTCGAGCTCAGCTGAGGAAAGGTACGAAATTCTTATACGGCTTCTGTACATTCGTATATAAACTCCTATAATTAGTGAGGAAACTTCGGAGAGCGAACATACATTCCCCCACCACTTGACAATGGCCAGCTTAGTGATTCGGTAACGCATCATTGTGAATGAGAATCACTTCCAAAACCGATTTTGA
>NW_003213081.1:485924-490704 GCF_000006405.1 Perkinsus marinus ATCC 50983
TGGTGACAATCATGACTCGTGCATCAACGTACGATCAAAGTCATGATCATCATTCATCAGCACGACCTTAATACAGATAGAGAGCTTCTCCAAATTCCTCTAAAAATATATAGAATTCATTCCTAACTAGTCCTCTAACATTATTCTGTACTAGAGGAGATAGAATGATTATAGTTACAATTCATGAGTGTGAGTCACAGCAGTAGCAGTCCGACTGCAGCCACACTGTGTGACTCTGATACTTGAGAGTTGTTGTTAGTTCGTCAACCAGTAAAGATGTCGAAGATATAAAATGACAGCTGTAGGAATAGATCCGACGACCTCCCGAATCGCAACCACAGCCCTTATCCACTCGAACAATTAAACTTACTTCAACTCCATCTCTACCTCCTTCAGCTCTTCACTCTCCTCATTTCCAGCATCCATCTCATAAGCTTCCTTCAACAACTTAATACCTGATCATCACGGACAAAACCTCCCCGCCAGGATTAGAACCAGAGACCTCGCTACTTACCAAAATACAGGAACAAGGCGATGCACGTATAATGTGTGAAATTTTTGCTCAGTAGAGTTGGCAGTAGGAAGCCCAAGGCAGCAGACAATACCTACAATGCAGTTTATCATGAAACAGTTAACACATTCCAGTGTTAGAAATTATGCACATGATCATCAACTGCATGTGTTGGTGACAATAGGAAATTTCGGAAAATCTCATACGGGGTTTCTGTACATTTCTACCCGAGTTCGTATATAGACTCCTATAATTAGTGGAGGAAACTCAGGAGAGCGAACATTTATTTTTCCGGGATACGTCCGTGTTGGAGGAGAAAGTTTGCTTTCCTCAGCTGCGCTCACGAGTTTTCTCACTGATTATGGGAGTCTATATACGAACAAGGGTAGAAATGTACAGAAACCGACTATGTAGTTGATGACCATATGCATATTTTCCCCTCACACTGCTTCCCGAGCGACTGAGCATCCCTACCCCTCCTCACCGTCATCAACGCCAGCGCTCCTATTGCCCCCAGGAAAACTATGATGTGATTGTGTTTCATCGACAACACCGCTGCGATGAAGAAAGTCTTATCGCCGATTTCTGCGCACAATATCATCAAAAACGATGCCAAGAAGGCGCCCAAGTAACCGCTGCCAGCCATCGCTGTTGATAAACCTGACATGATGTTAACCATTAGTGGTAAGAACAATCAAACTCATAACATCATCAGAATCGCTGAGATTTTGTAGTCGTGCACTCTGCACTACTTCATCCCCCCTTCCCCCAGAGAAAACGTAGTATCGTAAACCCAAAAAATATTCAAAAAATGGTGTGATAAAATTAGTGTAATTATCAACAGCCATATCATCACCAACACAGGAAATAGTTTAAAATACTATGACCCCGCTTATACGATTTTGAGCCCTCCACTACATCACGTATTCGAAAAATGGTGTCTTTATCAAGAAAACTATGAAGTCTATTATCTGTCGTTTTATTAACGAATAGGAAACTCTTGATGGAATGTAGAGATTCAACCAACAATTTGACTCCTAAAATCATCGTAAAAACTGCAAGCTAAAGCTGTGGAATTTAACGACTACCCGTTTTACGTGAAGTGGCGGCCTAAAACTAGTAGTCGTGAAATATTTCATTCCCTAGTGTTTTTCATATCACTAGGGTGGTGAAACTCCAATTTGCTCTACAAATGCCAAGAACCTGCGTTTTCTATTCAGAAATTGATGATAGTGAACAAACTGTCGCTATCACAATTCCGAAAGAAAATTACTCTCATCACATCACATGTTCATATTTATGCGATATACTTCCCATTAATCTCGGAAAATAATAACACACATTCGCATTTCGAATTGGCACACATTCTCCCTGAGAATCTATAATTTCCATTCCAGGAGCCGCACAGAGAATTCACATCTTCTACGCTCACCTCCAACACACTAGCATGTGCAATACTCAACACAATTGGCCCTCCCATTATTCCCACTAATGTGATTCTTCTGCTAATACATCCTAGGCTCTTCTTTCCCATATAATGCGGATATATTCCGTGTTGAGTTGATATTCCACATGCATATTTAGTCCCGACAGAAAACACCTTCATTTTCAATCGCGTATCAAAACATTCCAGCTCAAAATAATCGCTTCAGACGTTGATTTTTACTCATTGTGAAGTGATGCCACCCGAAATAGATTCTGAGTTTCAGAACTAGTCTCAGATCTATAACAGGAGTGATAGACTCCTAAGGGAAAATCAAGATTTGGATGGACATCTAAAATCACTCGCTTGGGTATGAATGTTAAGGAAAGAAGACACATTTCCTTCCCACTTCTTCCGGAAGGCCCTTTAGAAAGAATTAAGATACGTTTAAGGTCGATCGCTGTTCACCACGTACGAAAACATTTCTCCTTATTCACAGGCGGACCACACTCATACCGCTCTCCACTGAACGTCTCTCCGATCAGATGGAATACCACCCTGCGAAGCCTTTGCTAGTACCTTCCATGCTGCGTGTGAGAAGACCCTGAGACCTAGAGCCATTCAAGCCTGCATCCTCCTCTCCCGCTGCTGCTGCCATCAGCAATGCTAACGTGGTAAGTATTGAGGAAAACATATTAACTCTTGATGGGAACACTGAATAGTGTTAGTGATGATAACACTAAACTGCATATAGTTGTCGCAATCCTGCGAAAGACGATTGAGAAGTGCTCAAGATAACAAGATACAAAGCGTGACCGATATTCACGTGAGTTCGTAGCTTTTTGCTAAGAAGACCGATCCGCTC
The DNA here is from genome assembly GCF_000006405.1 of Perkinsus marinus ATCC 50983. Taxonomy (NCBI): domain Eukaryota; phylum Perkinsozoa; order Perkinsida; family Perkinsidae; genus Perkinsus; species Perkinsus marinus. The sequence continues at coordinate 488,724 of NW_003213081.1, forward strand.
TGAGAGGAGAAACGAGATATTTCACCCCTCCCTCCTCCCACCCAGCAAGGGATCCCTGGGTCATCCAGCGTGTGTGAAATACGTAATAGATCTTCGTCCGCATGTTCAATCTCAAGCTCCCAAAGCACATCCAAGGCCCGTCGCAATCGACCCAACCCAGGCAAAACCTTTACTAGACAGTCATCTCGTGCAGTGCGCACCTTAACAGGTCTCATGGAGAGTGCACGAACCACTAGGTTGAGAAATTCTGAGAGATATCAAGTTATCAAGATTTAAAACGGTTTCATATGCGGCTGTTAGATTAGCAGTGCTAATCGTTCTCTCGCTCAATCGAGGTTGACCGACCGCTCGACTGAGGCTGATAGCCTACCCTTGAGGAGGGTCCTCGGTGATGCTTACGTAGACCCGGCAAGCGTAGGCCGTTTTCTGGGCTTATTTTTGCTAATCTCATGATGAGATTCTCATCTAGTGGTACTGTAACTATTCCCACTACTGCTCTAACCAGAGGCCAAGCCAACGCTCGACTACCACTAACGACTAGCACTACTACTACTGTCTCGACTAGTGGCCCTGTGACTAGCAGTACTACTACCTTACCTAGTCCTGGGACTAGCACGATTACTGCCTCCAAGGCAGTGCCTCTGCCAGTGGTCCTCCCACTAGCACTGCCTCTGCCTCGACTAGTGGTTCTGTAAGTAGCACCACTATTGCTTCAACCAGTGATTCTGTGACTAGCAGAGCTATTACCTCACCTATTCGTCCTGGGATTTCTACGATTACTGCATCAACCAGTGGTCCTATGACTAGCACTAACTCTGCCTCGACTACTAGTCGAGGCAGGACCACTACACCTTTTCAATCTCAAATCTTTTGTCTACTACTACTACCACTACTACTACTACTATGATTATTATAGCAACTCGTTGCTATGTAACTAGCTTGGTTTACCTCAACTTCATCATTCCCTTGACAGTGCTTGAGTATCGCTTTAGCGAGGGAAGTGGGATGTATCGATTCTGTCATCAGTGATCACGAGTGACAACACGAATTCGGGTCTTCTCACGTACTTAACTTCGTTTGCGTTGAACAGTGTCCAATGCTGTGATTTTATTTAAATTATTTGGTATAACTCTGTGACCTACTATGATGACTAAAGGATTATTAAATCGCTAGTAATGATGCCATTACATACACCTTTATTACTGTCTAAATCATGCATATTACCGTCAGAATATTAGACTCTTCCCGATTTCATGCGTATTATTTCTGACATCGCTATCTCGATTGGAACGCGTGAGAAATCTAGAGTGGTTCGTAAGTTACGAATCGTTATTAGGAAAACTGAACCAATTACATCAGGAAAATGCTTCCTCAAATACAAAGTATGTTCTCGATATCAGTTGTTTTCGTGTCGTGCGCTGAGTCGGTGATGCCGATTCGTCTCGAGCGAGATTCATTACATACCAATAGCACACCTCTTGGACACAGTATGGCAATCTCAAGCTATTGCAAGTATACTAGCATATGCCTCAAAGAATAGCTGTAAATTAGTGCATATAGCCCGAATTTATAAGGTATTGGCAAGGCAATATAATTTGAGGACGCGACCAGATGTGTAGATGCCCCCATGCTGCTTGACACCAAACATAAAGTGGTCCAAGTACCACTCCTTTCCGAAATTTTCGAAATGTTCGAATTCACATGTTGATGCGTGCGTATGGCGTGCACAAAAGTATCGTCAGAGCAGTTTCACGGGAGATAGGAGATTTTTTTACGGTCCAAGACCATTCATCCGAATGGAGAAGGGAAAGATGTATAGTATGGTAATCATAAATCTCTCGCCAAAGCAACGAACCGCGCGACTTCAGCGGTATTTCTACCAACGTAATCGCATCTGTCCGGTTCCAGAGAAGAAAGGCCAAAACAACGTAATCTGACCTCTCTAAATCTGGGACACCTAAAGAGTCTATGATCTACATCA
>NW_003213081.1:490804-507996 GCF_000006405.1 Perkinsus marinus ATCC 50983
CTGCCGACAAACTATAAGGATCACTTTGCAGTGCAGAGAAAAGTGATAAAGAATAGCACACTAATAATACTGCGTGATCCGGTTTAACGTCGAGTGAAGAAATAAATCCATTGAAGGTCTCAACACTACAGCACAAAGCGTGTACTTCAGCATTATATGATGACGCACACATACCAGCTGGGGCAGATTTTGACCAAAAAGGCTCAACGCCGACATTTGACCAAATCGCACCTCCAGCTCCCCCATAGCCGGTTTTAGAGTCAACGGAGCCATCCGACCAGATCTCCCACAGAACACGATCATCACATTTGGCTCTCTCTCTAGCAGAGTTAATCACCTTTAAAGCAACCATCTGTCTTATAGAATCATCATCCTTTCTGTCACAATGTGCAGCATAGAATTTAACTGGCAGAGAGAGCCAAGGTACTATAGATAGGAGATTGGTTCGATGAATCGATGCATGGGCATGACGTGCTCCGTGGACCACGGACCGTGGTGTATGCGAATTCTCCCTGGTGTAATGAATTTTAGATTTTTGTATTCAACTGGTGTCTTTGGTTGCACAAGCTCCATTTGCTTAGAGCATCTATCTCACGTTGGAGAATCCAACGCTCCACCGTGGGATGTTACCGAGCTGCGCTTATGCGCAGTACCGTCGCCGTTGTTAAAATAACAAAGCCGACTAGTTCGTTCGTTCACTGTTCGTTGGTTTTGTCCCAACTCAGTCGTTGCAATTTGCAACTTGCAAATGTACCCTGTTGGCTTTGTTACACCCCTGTTTCTTTTATACGCGAAAACGTTGGCAAAGTTCACAAATAGTTGATTCTTTACAGTCAAGTGCTGTTCATCAGCCGAGCTCTAACATGTGTATCGTGTGTTGTATATGCTGTGCATTACACGGCAATTCACGTGGGTCGCACGCAACGCGCAAGCTGATTCAGCAGAAGCTGCCACAAGTTGGATGCTATCAGGAGATACTCCTTCTTTCGCGCATGGACTCCATGCCATGGAGATACCACTACGATGGCCTGGGCAGTCGCTTTAACGGTGATTCTGTTTGTCTTGACTTCTTCATTTCCCTAGAGTTGGTTTATTCGTGTGTGGTGCATGTGTGGCCGCACAAGCTGGTTGTGCGGAATCTTGTTCATTTGTAGCGTTTTACGTGGGGTACGTGAGTTGATTGATGTTTATAGAGCAGATGGACTCAGGAATGAGGAGGACTTCTGGGATCTTTTCTTTTGGTAGCCATCTTGGCTCAGGCGAGTTGTAACCATCAACTGACGAGTAACTCCTTATCTAGCGCCAATGTCAGTGCAGGGTTGTTCACCAGTGGTCATGGGCTTGAACATGAAGACGCTGCACTCCGGACAACCTAAAGGAGCATATGCAGCGCACAACCGTGAAGGCATATCATAAAACCGTTATCATTATTAGAATATCTTCTTTACTGATAGCAAGCGAGGGCTCGAGGAATGTTGTGCAGATCATTTCCATTTCGTGATGCCCTATCCTGTTCTGAGACTCCTCATCATCCTGTGGGTTGTCGTTGCTACCCTAGGCGGCGACAATCGAATGAGTGATCAAAGAGCATTCAATATCACCGTGGAGGGGACTGACGATTACAGGGATGTCTATGAGGATGGATATGATGCTGTTAGTGCCGTGTTTAGTCCAAGAAGGACCTGGGGTCACCTAACGACCTTTGCCGTGCGTGCCGGACTTGCTGGGTCTTCATCTGCTGTGGCGGGCTCGATTGCTGGACTGTAATGGCTCTATGTGGTGGGGAGTGTGACTGCTGTAACAACCAGTAACAGATCGACTGTTTTCCAAGGAGATGAGCAGCCAACGACCTTTTCGATAATGTGATCAAGTCAAAAAACCACATCGGGTACATTTGACCGTCAAATGTACGCCGAATATTGATAAAGCTCATTATTTATGTCCTGAATCATGATGCTCCATAGTCATCATTTTTCTTCTGTCATCGTCGGGTCGATTCCGTCTTCAATTCTGACTTCATCTGATTCCATTTGACTCCGTTTGACTTCATACATTGGTGCATGTGCTGGGCCTTTGTTCACTGTGATGGTGGGTCCGATGGTCAGTACTGTGTGCACTGAGGAGTCTCCTGGACGGGTTCTTAGAAATCGATTCTGTTACCAGTTGAGCGTTCATCATTAGTCGATCTTATGATCTCTACGGTGTTCGACTCTCCTTTGAATAAACTGAGAATCCATCTTTGCCTTTTGTTGAGTTACAGGGCTATATGATAGGAAGATATGTGAGCGAGATATTTCACAACCTCTGCCTAGTTGCCGTAAACTTCAACTATCGAATTGATGGTATCAATCTCTGCTCGAGCTCAGTATAACTGTGTGTTGGAGCACACAGTTGTATGTCAGGCATTATCAGCATTTTTAAGCGTTGAATGTCTTCCGTGATTATCATCACTCATATGAAGATATCCCTTATTCTCGCTATCCTGCTTACCTTGGGTGTTGTCAACGGTGATGTTCATGTGGATGATACTGGGAGGATCATCTCTGACATGATGATGGACAAGCAGGCCGATATTGGCAGTCACGTGTCCGGATTTGACCTCAAACAAGACTCGTATAGGGACCTTGGGAATCCAGTTAGCTGTGTTGGTTGCAAAATCTGCAGGGCATTTGGGTTTATTGCCCCTCCTTGTTGGCCTGTAGACGCTGCGTGTGGCACTGATTGCCATAAATGTTGTGATGGTGACATTTGATATTTTTCGGCTGTTCAACACACCAACTACATATTCTTTCTCATACATATTCCGACATAACTTTTGAACCCATATTCATTCCCTTAGTTTGTTAGTCGCGTCAGTACGAGAAGCTCATCTGATGCAAGACCCAGTTTCCTGACCAGCTGGTCACCACTGGTTTCTTAACATTGGTTTAGCATGTCGTTCAATCTGTTTCGTATCAACCTATGTACTCGTTATAAAACTCACAGGTTTTTCACAGATTGCCCTGTCGTGTTCCATCTTCACCGATCGGAGGTCTATTCGGCGAATGAAGTCCCTATGCCCGGGGATAAGGAATCCACATATAGTGGTAAGGGCAATAACTTAGTGCTTACGTATTGTTGCAACTATCACATGCTTCATATGAACGTAAGACCCGGGACGTGCCGATATTAGCAAAGTCAGTGCCAAATTGGCAATTCTTATAGTAGCAGCAATAGGAGTTTGGAATGCAAACTCCGACTTATGAGGATAAGACCTTCATGTTACGTGTTCGAAGAGCGATTGATCCCATCATCAGTCGTCGCTTTTCGGACAACGATTTTCGGAGCAGGACTCGAGAGGAGACTCTGGAGAACATGGCCCCGATTGCAGCGAGGCTGAGTGAGTGTCATATGGTACAGTCGCAAGTGGTACAGTATAGCTGTTAGCTATACTGGTACTGCGCTTATGCGCAGTACCGTCGCCGTTGCTAAAATAACAACGTTGACAAAACCCGACTAGTGGTATTACACTGCTAACATTCACAACGGGCAGTTGATTTTTGCACCCTCACCTGTTGGGAATTATCACTGTCCGTTGGTTTTGTCCCAACCCAGTCGTTGCAAATGTACCCTGTTGGTTTTGTTACACCCCTGTTTCTTTTATACGCGAAAACGTTGGCAAAGTTCACAATTACCCGGCTCCCTTCCTCCCCGGCGTTGGGTCGTGGGCCGGAGGATGACACTAAACACGTGTGATCCTCGGCCAACGTGATGGGGCCAACCTCACACGGAACGTGAGGTGCCACACCACATCGCCAGGGTGGGCGGGAGGTTGGAAAAAAGGACGACAAATAACTGAGGCGAAGGTGGGATGTAACCCAACATCCCGGAAGAACTTTGAATCACTGCTGAATAGCGCTAGGTGTTGCGTCGACACAACGTGACTGTCCCTTCACACACGCCGGAGACCGTCGCCGAGTAAACTGGCCCAACGAGTTGACCTCGATTACCCGGCTCGCTTCCTCCCCGGCGTTGGGTCGTGGGCCGGAGGATGACACTAAACACGTGTGATGCTCGGCCAATGTGATGGGGCCAACCTCACACGGAACGTGAGGTGCCACACCACATCGCCACCAAACACGAAACCCACGCCGGGAAGTGCACCCAATAGTTTGAATAAAACCAAACTGCGATCCCCAACCAAACCACCGGATGGTCAAAGAAACTCACACACAGAAAACTAGAGACACGCATAGTAAGGAAGGGTTAGCGACGAGGAATCATACGTTCAGCCAACGTTACTCTTTCGGACAATGATGCATCGACTAAGTACTCATACACGCATTCGCTGGACCATCTGCCCTGTTCACGGATAGTATGATCTCGAACCGCACTGAGGTAACATAAGGTGGCACCAGTGGGCCTGAGCGAGTGGAGCCCATATTCCACCAAGGCCTCGGAAGATATACCGAGGCGCGACAGCAAATGGCGAAACTCGCTCATGAAATTGTCGTGACACAAGCGACGACCACCGAATTCGAAAAGTGGAGAGGAGGGTGGTTTAGCAACAGCGGATAGGGCGAGCAGACGGTGATAAGCACAGTAAGGGAAGCAGGAAGATCCATCAGGGCATCCACGCACACAAGAGATCAACACGGACTCACCGCGACCTGCCTGATCTATTTTTGATTTTCGAACAGCTATGCCAGCTACACGTTTTCCCAGGCGGGAACAGACATGTAAGTCTTCGAAGTTAAGAGCGATGATTTCATCGCCTCGCAAAAGACCAAAAATTCCAGTCAATGAAGCAGATACAATAACATTTGTGCCGGAGGGATCAAGGATGCCTAATTGACAGACCTGGTCCCGGGTCAAAGGGAGCTTTTGGTCAACGGTATGGTCGCAAATCTTCGAAGCAGATTTCTTAGCCATACGTAAGACAAATTCGTCTTGTGACGATAGCTCATTACCGTAGACTCTGTTCCGAGAAACCATCACGCTCAGATAGGAGGAAACCGTACCAAACTTATATCCAGCACGTGACAGGGCATAAGCGAAAAGCGCCAGAGAGAAACCAGAGGCTGGAAACGGGACAATTGCCCGACTAACTACTTCCCTGTAGAAAGACTCGATGGAGTCGTACTGCTTTGAAGTACTGGCAGCGTGGCCGTCTCTGACGAAACCCCAAACAGCTGAGCCTAGAGTGCCGGATGAGTGATCGTTGATGACTGAACATGCACAGAGACGCTTGGGAAGGCGCGCAGAGTCGCGATCTAGTAGATGACCTAACACAGAACGCCATGGATAAATGAGAAAAACAGGGAAACTAGTGATAGACAAAATGTGACGAAGCTCTTGTATCCAAGGCTTAAACATGGAGTAGGTTATCGACTCTAATAGGAACTCGGGACCAGCCAATAGGAACTATACGACTTGGACAAGACGAACGACTAAGTTGATCAGCAATAGTGTTTTCATCCGATGGAACATACAAAAAACCTCCCAACTGTAGCACACACGTGAAAGACGAGAGACAAGGGCCTGCAGGACTTTGTTTATGCGAAAAGTTCGCGAACGAAACTTGCGAAAGCTAACCATAGCTCCTGTGTTATCCGTGAAGAGACGGCAAGGTAGTCGGGACTCTACAGAGGTAGGAAAAATATCGAGACCCGCGCAAAGCCCCAGGGCTGCGGCTAAACATTCAAGAAGCACCATATCATTACAAGTAGGATTAGAGGGTGTTTCAAGCATAGATCTCCAACTACCTAGGCCCTCACCTGAGGATAGGGGGACCTGAAACCACGAGGTCGAGTCTCTGAAGGACATCCAGCCGGCCAGTGCGTACGTTGACGCGTCACATGTTATTGTTAGCACGTCACTAGTTCTAACCGGAAAAATTGGTAAGCGTAGTAGGAAGGGGAAAGAAGGGACAAGAGAAGAATGAGACGAGATAGTCCTAGACCACCAACATAAGGCCGAGAAGAGCTCCGAGTTCGGAGATAATTTGACCGATCGTAACCTTTTTCTCTTCAGCAAGCTAGCGAGAGAGTACACCGGAGACAAGTTCGACTTTGCGCAAGGACAAATCATGCACAGACGAGTCAGTTTGCCTGCGAAGGATTCAATGGTGTGCAGAGATATGGTATTGGGACGACAGACGATGACAGAATTGAGCTCGGAGGAAAGGGACGAGACCTTAGCAGCAGACAACTGAATTTCGGATTTGATGCCTTCGATGGTTACATCGAAACCAATAAAACGAAAACAAGAAGTCATAAGACTACACTTTGGCCATGACAGAGTGATACCGAGTAAGGGAAATAAGATTAAGAGACAACCAGTGAGAAAAATGGCTCGCTTCCGAGGCAACAACCAGCAAAAATCATCAATATACACCCAGCCAGCACCCGGGCTATCTGGGGATAAGGCTTGCAGTAGAGAATTACTAACTCGTAAAATCTTGCTAGATAGACGACAAAAGGCCCAACCAGCCGTCACTACACCAAACAGCACGGCCAAGTTCTCATAGTCACGACCATCGAACGAGAAACAGCAGTATTTGCGGTTAGAGTTCAGCATAAGAAGGTGTCTGTATGCACCTTTTATATCGACTTTGCTACATAGTCTTGGAAGGATCCATCGGGTGAAACGAGAGACTTGAGTAGGAGTCGTATATCATGTAGGCTTGGATGAGTAGTATGCTCCACAGGAGCAATTCTGGCATTCGCCCCTGAGCGTTTGAAATCCTCCACTAAGCGATATAACTTGGTACCATCGGGAGCACACTTCCCTTTGGGGACTGCGGCTAACTTCGAAAAGAAACGGTCGGGCTGTAGAGCTTCATCATCAGACAGTTCACGTATTCTACCGAGACGAAACTCCTCTTCGACAACGGATCTGATCGCAGTGCGATCATCGCACACGTAGCATCCTGACCGCTGAAGTAATTAGCTCGTTCAAGAGAAGAGAAGCTGTGTTCGTCAAAGGAGGCGGCGTCATCGCCAGTGTTCTCACTGGACTTTGCAACAGGAAAGATTCCGGAAGCTTTGAGACCGCCTTCAAAACCCAAATTCACACCGGTATCTAGTTCGCTGACCAGGCCACCGTCATTCCCTGGGTCGAAGAGAGCCGACAAATAGTCGAGGACATCGGGACGTATGGGGCTACCAGAAGAGCAAGCTCGAGATGTCACTGTGGAAGAATATTCCAGGCTATCTAGTATATCATCAGCTGCACCAGAGAAGGCATTGAGTAAAGACTGAGACCTATCCGGTCTGACTTCTTCCGAACGCGTTGTAGAAGCCGCGAGGACATCATCTAGCTTGTGGTCATCGATCGTTTTGGTCAGTAAGTGTGTGAAAGAAGCGACATCAGGAGTAAGCTTGCAAGCAACGTTGGGAACAGCGGGTAAATGGGCACGGATGCCCGACCCATCTTGATACAGGACTTCACAAGCAGGGACTACTTGCGAGACTGACAAGTGAAACAGTTTACTTCACTGAATGGCTGAACTAGATGATCATGACTAACTTGAAACTATTCACTTCAACTGACTGACTGACTGACTGACTGACTGACTGACTGACTGACTGACTGACTGACTGACTGACTGACTGACTGACTGACTGACTGACTGACTGACTGACTGACTGACTGACTGACTGACTGACTGACTGACTGACTGACTGACTGACTGACTGACTGACTGACTGACTGACTGACTGACTGACTGACTGACTGACTGACTGACTGACTGACTGACTGACTGACTGACTGACTGACTGACTGACTGACTGACTGACTGACTGACTGACTGACTGACTGACTGACTGACTGACTGACTGACTGACTGACTGACTGACTGACTGACTGACTGACTGACTGACTGACTGACTGACTGACTGACTGACTGACTGACTGACTGACTGACTGACTGACTGACTGGACCCGTTGACTGATTACTAACTAACTGAACTAGACGACTGGGACTAACTTAAAACTATTCACTGTTACTGACTGACTAGCCCCGAACTGCGATTGGGGATACTTGTAAGATAAAAACAAATTAGAACCAACCACGAGGTTTTCACTCGGGTGAAAAGACTTGACCGCGTAGAGATTGCAATTGATGAAAACCTCGATCGTGACCGACTCATCCCTCGACATTGACCGACTAGTCCCTCAAACGTGACCTGTTACCTGCGGATTGAGTAGAGGATCTCCCGGTATCAGTAGCACGACCTTGATTTGGGCGACTATATTATAGTCGCTTATAGTCACTATAAGGAGAAGATTGCGGACCCTGACTGTTCGGAGCACCCAAGGAGTGGCTGAATCTGCAGGAGTCACCGAATCTACAGTCTCCTCGCAAATAATGTCGACATAGACGGTCCGTGGTTGTAGAAGGGGTCGAAGTACTACTTGAGTTAGACGAAGAGGGAATTTGTTGGAGAGGAAGACGACTAGGAGTGGTTGTCGCACGAGCCAAAGCGGCGGACATAATAGTTGGTAGAACATCGTCGCGTAGCATGTGGGAGACGGAGTAGGTTCCTGTCGTCACCAACTGGGCAATCGCAGAGCGGTACTTGGCGTCGTAGTCTATAATAGCTGGAGCACCGAGGGCAGGAAGAAAATCGACTAGGCGTCTCCAGTAAGCTAAAACGTCACACACTTAGTCCAACTTTGGAAGGAGAACCATCAACGACAGGTGGGAACAAAATCGAGTAGGTCACGCCCCAGCGGAAGAGAGCAACGGAAAGTTCTGTGAAACCCGACAACTTACGTTTTTCAGTGCTCGACATCACCAGTTGTCCCGAATTGTTGACCTTGAAGGATTTGTTATCGTCCGTCGAGATTACCTCTCGACGAGGTAAGAATTCATTGAGATCCATACGTACGGCTTGTTCTGGTTTCTTCATCTTCTGGAGTATAGCAGGCTTCGTCGACATCAACGTAGGTAGCGGAGCTGAACCGTGAATGCGCTGGAAGTCAGACAGCATCTTGTTCATATCCTCGGTGCTGAGCTCCTTGGATTCCTTCTTCGCAGTCGAAGTCGCGGCACGACTGCATAGGATGCTGAAAATGACCTTGCTTCTGATAGGAAGCTCCTCAGCGATAGCGGACTTGATGTGGTCGACCTTAGCGACGGAACCTAACGCTTCCTTAGTGTTGATGCCGTTCCTGACGAGTACTGCGAGAACTGGTCCCACGGAAACCGGCCCAAACCATCAGCGAGAGACACCAGCTCTCGATGTACAGCAGTAGCCGGGGTGGTATAGTCGATTAAATCCGTGGTTCCCATAGTAACAGGATGAGTTGTTGTACGAAGCATAGTAGACTCTACAGAGGGGGAAGGGTTCGGATCACCGGGAAGGTCGGCCAGAACAGTTGGTCTTGAAGTTACGTCATTGTGTGGTTGATGCTGATTGGAGTCGTCGACCGTCTCAGTAGTATTGCCCGAGGGGACGCTAGGCTCAGAAGTGGAGGGCTGCGGTGGAGAAGAGTCGTGACCGGCGACATTGGGTGATGCTGGGCTTCGACGGCTGCGAGGTGCTGGAGTCATTTGGAAAAAAGGACGACAAATAACTGAGGCGAAGGTGGGATGTAACCCAACATCCCGGAAGAACTTTGAATCACTGCTGAATAGCGCTAGGTGTTGCGTCGACACAACGTGACTGTCCCTTCACACACGCCGGAGACCGTCGCCGAGTAAACTGGCCCAACGAGTTGACCTCGATTAGTTGATTATTGCGCCATGTTGGCATTTGAGCCCGTTGCTTTTGTTCACCCACCCCAACTTTACAGTGGCTCCATGGAAGCGATTCTTGAGAAATCAAGTGACTGCGAGTCGCAGTCTGCGGCCAACGGGAAATTCTTTACAGTCAAGTACTGTTCATCAGCCGAGCTCTAACATGTGTATCGTGTGTTGTATATGCTGTGCATTACACGGCAATTCACGTGGGTCGCACGCAACGCGCAAGCTGATTCAGCAGAAGCTGCGACAAGTTGGATGCTATCAGGAGATACTCCTTCTTTCGCGCATGGACTCCATGGACTCCATGCCATGGATATACCACTACGATGGCCTGCGCAGTCGTCTTCAACGGTGATTCTGTTTGTCTTGACTTCTTCATTTCCCTAGAATTGGTTTATTCGTGTGTGGTGCATCGAGGCCGCACAAGCTGGTTGTGCGGAATCTTGTTCATTTGTAGCGTTTTACGTGGAGTACGTGAGTTGATTGATGTTTATAGAGCAGATGGACTCAGGAATGAGGAGGACTTCTGGGATCTTTTCTTTCGGTAGCCATCTTGGCTCAGGCGAGTTGTAACCATCAACTGACGAGTAACTCCTTATCTAGCGCCGATGTCAGTGCAGGGTTGTTCACCAGTGGTGATTGGCTTGAACATGAAGACGCTGCACTCCGGACAACCTAAAGGAGCATATGCAGCGCACAACCATGAAGGCATATCATAAAACAGTTATCATTATTAGAATATCTTCTTTACTGATAGCAAGCGAGGGATCGAGGAATGTTGTGCAGATCATTTCCATTTCGTGATGCCCTATCCTGTTCTGAGACTCCTCATCATCCTGTGGGTTGTCGTTGCTACCCTAGGCGGCGACAATCGAATGAGTGATCAAAGAGCATTCAATATCACCGTGGAGGGGACTGACGATTACAGGGATGTCTATGAGGATGGATATGATGCTGTTAGTGCTGTGTTTAGTCCAAGAAGGAACCTGGGGTCACCTAAGGACCTTTGCGGTGCGTGCCGGACTTGCTGGCTCTTCCTCTGCTGTGGCGGGCCCGTTTGCTGGACTGTAATGGCTCTATGTGGTGGGGAGTGTGACTGCTGTAACAACCAGTAACAGATCGACTGTTTTCCAAGGAGATGAGCAGCCAATGACCTTTTCGATAATGTGATCAAAGTCAAAAAACCACATCGGGTACATTTGACCGTCAAATGTACGCCGAATATTGATAAAGCTCGTTATTTATGTCCTGAATCATGATGCTCCATAGTCATCATTTTTCCTCTGTCATCGTCGGGTCGATTCCGTCTTCAATTCTGACTTCATCTGATTCCATTTGACTCCATTTGACTCCATACATTGGTGCATGTGCTGGGCCTTTGTTCACTGTGATGATGGGTCCGATGGTCAGTACTGTGTGCACTGAGGAGTCTCCTGGACGGGTTCTCAGAAATCGATTCTGTTACCAGTTGAGCGTTCATCATCAGTCGATCTTATGATCTCTACGGTGTTCGACTCTCCTTTGAATAAACTGAGAATCCATCTTTGCCTTTTGTTGAGTTACAGGGCTATATGATAGGAAGATATGTGAGCGAGATATTTCACAACCTCTGCCTAGTTGCCGTAAACTTCAACTATCGAATTGATGGTATCAATCTCTGCTCGAGCTCAGTATAACTGTGTGTTGGAGCACACAGTTGTATGTCAGGCATTATCAGCATTTCTAAGCGTTGAATGTCTTCCGTGATTATCATCACTCATATGAAGATATCTCTTATTCTTGCTATCCTGCTAACCTTGGGTGTTGTCAACGGTGATGTTCATGTGGATGATACTGGGAGGATCATCTCTGACATGATGATGGACAAGCAGGCTGATATTGGCAGTCACGTGTCCGAATTTGACCTCAAACAAGACTCGTATAGGGACCTTGGGAATCCAGTTAGCTGTGTTGGTTGCAAAATCTGCAGGGCATTCGGGTTTATTGCGCCTCCTTGTTGGCCTGTAGACGCTGCGTGTGGCACTGATTGCCATAAATGTTGTGATGGTGACATTTGATATTTTTCAGCTGTTCAACACACCAACTACATATTCTTTCTCATACATATTCCGACATAACTTTTGAACCCATATTCATTCCCTTAGTTTGTTAGTCGCGTCAGTACGAGAAGCTCATCTGATGCAAGACCCAGTTTCCTGACCAGCTGGTCACCACTGGTTTCTTAACATTGGTTTAGCATGTCGTTCAATCTGTTTCGTATCAACCTATGTACTCGTTATAAAACTCACAGGTTTTTCACAGATTGCCCTGTCGTGTTCCATCTTCACCGATCGGAATCCACATAATATGTGGCACATATAGTGGTAAGGGCAATAACTTAGTACTTACGTAGTGTTGCAACTATCACATGCTTCATATGAACGTAAGACCCGGGACGTGCCGATATTAGCAAGGTCAGTGCCAAATTGGCAATGCTTATAGTAGCAGCAATAGGAGTTTGGAATGCAAACTCCGACTTATGAGGATAAGACCTTCATGTTACGTGTTCGAAGAGCGATTGATCCCATCATCAGTCGTCGCTTTTCGGACAACGATTTTCGGAGCAGGACTCGAGAGGAGACTCTGGAGAACATGGCCCCGATCGCAGCGAGGCTGAGTGAGTGTCATATGGTACAGTCATAAGCGGTACAGTATAGCTGTTAGCTATACTGGTTAGGTACTGCGCTTATGCGCAGTACCGTCACCGACGGTACAACGCAGTTCAAGCTTTTGGCCGGTCAGACAGTTGTGGCTCGTAGTACGAGCCTCGTACAGTGTCAACTCATACAGTTTCAACCAAATCTGTGTCAGATGATACAGTGTCGTTCAGTTCTGCCGAACTTAGTATAGAGGCATCTCGTGCGGTGTTATTACATACAGTTTCTAGTAGAAACTTTCTACCGGTACAAGTTCCTAATATGAAATTCATACAGTGTCCGCAAATGCAGTGACAGTTAATACAGATGCCATCGATACAGTGACACGCCATACCACTGATTTTGATAAAGTTAGATTTCGTGGAGTTGCCACCAGTACAGTTTCAGCAGTAGCCAGGCCATTTTAGTAGGTGAAATAGCGATTTGCAGAGAAATTAAGTAGAAATTCTACTGTAGAGTTGCAGCCGAGCGGCGCCTACGGGCTCTGAATACGCTAGACCAGAGATCCTGACGGAACACCTATCTGGAGAATGGCTGAATGGTATTGGCTAAGCCAACGCCGTTCAGCCAACTTGCAGTCACCGTGAATCCAGTCTTAGTACCAGAAGACTCAGGTTTGAACCTAAGTAGTGTTATTAGGGATGGAATAAAGTTGCACGAGGGTATGGGGTACGACTGTGTATCGAACATGAATGTATGCCCTAACAATGTACTGATTTGCACTGTACTCGCTTACTCTGTACGATATGATACTATACCTAGTGAGACTGTACGAAACGAGACTGTACGATTGATGATGTGCCGAGTGAAGGAAGATGACTCATTAGTGTTCAAATCAAACGAATCGAAGGTGTATCATCGAGAACTGTAGAAGTTGCAAGTGTACGAATAAGTGGTACACGAGTAGGTATTCTACGAGTTGCAACTGTACGATACGATTCTCACCGGCAAGGCCCACACCTCCGTCGTCTGATGTTTTTCGGCCATTTCGTTAGCGGTCGGACTAGTCTCAGTCCGTGTCTACTCTTCCTCTCATTCCGGATGAGAGGATGAGAATACCAATGAGTCGCTAATATTCTCGTTGCCTGATTCTCCCTGGGAGAAAATCTCCTACCACGTTCCTCTCTTCATCTCGGATGGCGTTATCACCATTGAAAGGTAGAGTAGAAACTCTACCTTGATGAGACTACCACGCAGACTAGAGCCGTGCTTTGGAAACGCATTCACGAACACAGAGCGTCAGCGTTCTTCACAGAAGATGAACTCCGGTCCCAGGGGAGACTCACAGCCTCCTGGGGCCCAGGAGACTTCCGTATTTCAAATTAGAATATACTGGGCACCTGGCGTAGTTGACAGCTTCTAACAGCAACATATATACTTACAGCCAGGAACCGTCTGCCTCTACTCCTGATCGAGCTATCATGGACGCGCTTCGACCTACTACAACGAAATCAAATCCGTTCATTCGACCCTCAGCGAAACGAGAGAAATGCAACCCCAGGAAGCCAAGGAGAGCTCCGTTCGGCCGCGGTAAGCACATGCACACAACTACAGTCAGCCGGATGAAAGGTTACGATCTATGTTTCTACGATGGCGACTCGCCATCGTATAAACAAGCATTTTATACTGCCGTAGCGTTCGGCAGTCCGAGCGTGCGGGAACTCCAGTGGAGTTACTCCACGGACCCACGTGCCGCATCATGGTGACAGCTGTCACAGCTGAGCTGTGTACGAGGTAGTGAAGGAGAGGCTCCTGACGACTGCACTGTCGACCATCTGGACAAGTTGTTCAGAACAAGCACTTATGTTCTCTCCGCGTGGAGAGAGGCAACGAGACACGCAGTCGCGACTCGCGAGGCCATTGACAACATTATTCTTGATGAGTTGGCACCAGTGGAGCAGGTGCGCGAAGGTCGTGAGATGATTGATGCGCTCCGTCAGAAGGAGGACGCTCTTGCAGCACAAATCGAGACCTTTGACGCCGACATCGCTGAGACTATAGCCAAGGTTGACCGTCTATGGTCAACGCGGGCTAGGGAGCAAGGTAGATCCCGGTTGGACTCACCAACCCCCTCGGTGAATGACGCTTGCTCGAGTACGAGATCCTATGGGGAGCTCAGTCTCGGCCTACATACATGTAGCTCTCGTATGAGTACCTACGGAGCACAGGAAAAGATCAGCACCTCCTATGGGCTCCGACTCAGCACCCCGAAGTCAGAGCTTGAAGAGTTTGGCCGATCAACCTGTCCCCGTGTCCGCTTTAGAAGCTTTTGTATCCGTATCTCACCTCACCTCACGGCAACGTCAACTGAGGTCTCACGCCCTAAATTCGCCCAGTGCGAGGATTCCATGAGCTTATCCAGGGCCTGGATAATGCCTGGACGCCAGGAACTATACGATCGTGGAGGCATTCTTGACGGAAGCCAATGCTGGAACACTCTCGGGGAAGACCTTTGCGCCGCACAGGCACCTGCGCGCGGCATGTGTTTCGAGATTGATGTCTACTCTCAAACCTGTGACTCTGAAATCTGCGGCGGAAGACCAGGCACTGAGTACCCAGTGCATAGTATCTTATAAGAATTAAGAATCCTTTTTTCAAATGCGCAAAACTTACTGAAAATTTCTGTGAGCTCTGTGTGGAATTCAAAAATTTAGGTATATTTCTCTACTCTAATACCTATTGTGAACACGACAGGAAAAATGTGTCGATAATCGGAAAAGATTTCCGATTCCCCGAGTTCCACTGTGATACTCGGCGCAGCGCAGACCGTGCAAGCGTGAACGGAGACTATAGACCGGAGACAGCTCAAAGCTGTTTCCGGTCTATAGGGACACGAATGATGTCACATCACTGTCCCAAGTGACACCACAGAAGGAGAAGAAACACAAACGGACCATCACAACCCGGGAACCGCACGACCGACAAGTTTTTCTTAGGGCAGTAGGGGGAATCGGGATACGGTACTTTTGGCATCCCCGTATATGAGTGGAATACGCAACAATCTTCTGTTGCGTTGTGAGCACAGAGCGGTACAGAGTGAAGTTGGATTCACATGTCGGCGTCACAAGTCTACGTGCCGCTTTGAGATATATCAGCAATGTTGAAATTGAATTTCACTGTCGACTTTCGACAGTTGAATCCGTGGCCAAGAGCAGTGGTCATGCTAAACCTCTTGTATAATACTACAGTCTAGCTAAGCAAGACTTTCACGTTAGCGTGAACGGCGAGATGCTCTCGACTTCGAGAATTCGCTGGTCGCTAGCGTCGAGGCGAGTTGACGCAGCTTCAAACTCAATTCGCGTGAATTGGTCAAATTGAATCCGATTTGTTACTTTTTCTCCATATGAAAGTTATGAAATACTCCAGCTGTGACTATGCTCACCTTCGTAACGAGCGATAGGGTTATTGGACCATAAATAATTCGTAGACCTCGCAGTGCGCCGGCGCGTGACCCTCAGCTATGCGACAGCCGAGAGGCTGTAGCTATATGACCGTCACTCTATGCGACGCCGCTTCGCCGATGCGCAACAACGACTTGCCTCCACATCTTGTACCACTAATGCACAACCTGGTGAACGTCTCACTTTTGGTCTGGCTTAACATGGTCAGGGCTGATTTCGCGGTCGGGAGGTGGGTCCGTGAGGAGGGAGTATGACTTACATTGTGTGATAATAGAACCCCTTTCAGAACCGAAGTCCTTGGACCATTCCCGACAGCGGATAGCAATGACGATGCCAACTTAACCTCAGGTCAGTCATATGGATTCGGTCACAGCTCGAGGCATGAGATCGATCATCAATTGCTGTGTTCATTTCAGGGGGCGGGGAGTATGAGAAACCGGTCGGTAAATGCACCATGGATACTTTTGGGCATGTGGTTGGTTGTGAATGCCGCACTTCCAACATGGTGTGTTACGCTGTAATCTTCAACGACCCCTCCCACTCAGATATCCGTCGCATTATTGTACAAATTCTCAATTTACCTTATTTCTTTCAGGACTTTTATATTGGAGTGATCTATGCAGCGGTCTGTGGTAACGTTTGTGGGAAAAGCGACGACTGTCCGGAGCCTCCTTCTGGACTGCCACAATGCCAGCCTTTCGGAGTATGCACTATCGTATGCAGCAATGATGAGGTAAACTCAGTTCGCTCCGATACTGGCCTACAAGTGGCGTCTTCTCAGGACTGTCCTGAAGGTGGGTTTTGTCTAGATAGCGGGGCCCAGGGGAAGTATTGCTCTTTCCGCAATTGATCAACACACAATCATAGATGATCACTCGTGAGCGGTATGTTTCGAACATAATTCTTGACCCATGGCTGATGGCCCTAATATTCGGACCGTCTCTATTTTGTCTATCTTAGCCTCGATTCCTGATAGACTTGATACAAATGTCTCTCCTCACTCCACTACACAAGTTTGTCTTTCCTGTAGACCTCAATGGTAACAAGTTCGGTCTGAAACGGTTTAATGCCGACAACGGCGAGGGAGAGTTCAATATTAACAACTTGTTGGCGTGTGATGTCGCCCGCTTTTCATGGAATAGAAACTGCTAGAGACACCTTTGATAGCACTACAATATAACAACTACAGATGTATGATATATGATTCACCTAATGTCGATTATTGACGAAACCTCGATACAACTTACATAATGGCATTATGCAATTCGGGTTCATTATGGTATGATGGCATCATATTATGATGATGATCATAATAATGCTCACAGTTGTGATGATTTGACCAGCTCGGCCACCCGAGCGTGG
>NW_003213081.1:508096-519923 GCF_000006405.1 Perkinsus marinus ATCC 50983
AGTCACCGCCTCGGAGGCGGTGACCCACCAGTCTGGTGGCACCAGAAGTGAGAAGGCGAAGACTCTGGTAATTGAACCCGGAATCTTTAGCACGTGACGCAGGCCTGATGCCTTTATATCACATGCTTGATATTTTTGTTATACTCCTACGTCGAATCGATTGAATGTGAGTTTTAATTACTCGTATGTTGCAGGGCAGTCGAGAGAAAAACAGATGAGAGAGTCGGCACATTCGAGCGATAGTAAGGGTCGAGTGGACAGAGCGGACTTTCCATCATCGAGTAATAATTTATCAGATACGAGGCGCACCTGAGTAGTGAGAAAGACGATAAAATCGTCCTTAGTGGTCAGGCTGGAATGCATAAGTTAGCTGGGCGCTTTACATCATCCCTTCAGGAAACATTATGAGGATTTGGAGAGGCAAATGGATTCGAGAGAAGAGAACTTGAACAGACGCCTATTGCAGGTCACCTAGGCCAACCGACTGATGACTCATTCCCATACGATCTTGAATTTAGATAGGTTCAAAGGCGACAGGAGAAGATCGATTCCTTGCTCAAAGATCGCGCGTAGATACCAGAGTACTGCAGAACAACGTGACAATGGTTGAAGAATCAACAATCTACGGAAAGGAGTGTCATTCCTGAAGAACGAGCGTGATGCAGAGAACCGACTGAGTTTGTCTGAAAGCTCAGAGATGCCTGGATCGACGATTGAGCAAAAATCTATTGAGCAAAGCCTGGAGGCTGCCGTGCAGCGCAAGGTCCGCCGTATGCTGTCTGATATTGATTGAATCCTTATATTGCATCATCACTGTAGCTTGGCATTTTGATGATGAGTCATACTCTGTGACGTCATGCACGTCAATGACGTGCATGGCTCGGCACTGCCCTATTGACCATTTCATGTGCCGCAGTATGAGCCGGACATTGGGAGTCTTTCGAGTAGGTTATGATGGTCGTGAGCTCACCAACGAACTCATTGAGCAATATCGAATGTGTCCCGTTAATTGTGTCCTCGTTGACAGACGAAGAATGAGTGACCGATCATACTGATCGCAGATATAGTTGTGGAGCAATGTAGGTCATTCAAGTTCTTTCGTCACGTAGGCTGCGTGAGTGGACCTAGCTAGCACACTGTCATTTATCTCTCAGACTCGAGCACAGTGCCATTGTGACAGTTGCTTCCACTGCAGTGGCACTGCTTCATCCACCGAGATGTGGACCTAGCAACCTTGCAACCACAATTCGGCCACGAACCGTTCGAGCTTCTCTGAATTTTCTCAGCCTGGACAGATCACTGAAGTACCGCCAGAAGAAGAGGAAGCAGTCATGCTAGCGAGTGTGGCAATTTGCCACTGGCAACCGGACCTGTGCTGGCCAGCATAAATGCTTTGGCTCCCGCATTCATACACTACCAGGGAGGCATCATAACAGATGGGCCCATCTGACAGATGGCATCTGTTATGATGCCTTAGTAAGGCAGCCTTACCACAACCCCATGATACTCGTTGTGGTGGCTGTACACGAGTCGAAAAACCTGATATGCTGAGAATATGTGGATGGGTTTATGACGAGCTACGGTAGTTCCGAGCCGAAGAGCAATTGTACATTGTAGGAAGGCGAAGAATAAATATGATAAAACCCGGCCCGATTTTGATCGAGGTGACTATGTTGGGCTACGACTCGTAGGCTACGAGCTCCACCACGACGGTCGGAGCGGAGTAATCGTATATGACAAGACTCTTCGCAGAATTTGCAATTCATCTTATTCGCAATTTGGTGGCGCGTGACGTTGGGAATGTCACGACCTACAAAATTTTCAAAACCGATCGGAGTAGTTCTGAAATCTGCGGTTCTGGAAACGATTGCAGAAACGCGCAGAAGCATTTTTGAACACAATCCAAGGTGATTCTGGGAACGTTTTCGGAAACGATTCCAGAATCGGTCCTCTGAACATGATTTTTCAAGATCAAATCTGGAATCGATTTTGAAACTCAGAACTGGTTTATAGTAGCCCGCGAGATCTGCCCTGGGAAGATGAATTAAATCCTCCAAAGCAGACAACTGCTCCTAGAACCGGATCAGTCAGACTGATGACACTGACTGACAGTCACGAGTTAGCTCGGTTCATGGTCCGAGGATTTCTCTCCAAACAATGTCTAGCTTGAGGTAGATATTCGCCCCTGGTCTGGTCTGCGTCAGAAGACCAGCCTCGACTCGAGGCCCTCGAGGGGTCACTCACCTTACAGTTGCCGAGAGCCACGGATCACCGACCCAGTGTACGGGTTCCGAGTTGTGGTTTTTGGCCTCTGCCACCTCCAAACTCGCAGGTCGAAAGTTTCAACTAGACGAAGTTGCAAGTCGAATTCGAAGGCTCAGAATTGAAACTTGTATTAAATTTCTCACGCACTTAAAGTTTCATGGGAAGTTTGAAAGTTCTGGAGGCGAACATGATTTTCCCGTTTCGGATTTGACCCTTCAACCTCCCCCCCGCGTCTCGACGGGATTGCCGATTGACTCTTGTGCGATCCAACACCACTCTCTCTACTGGTTTGGTATCTTTGCAGGCTATATAGTGATGGAATTAGTCGGGGATTCTGATTTAATTGAGAGTTCTTGTGGTGTGCGAAATTATCAAAACATAAATATCGACCTCATAATTGTGGGTTTAGCGGGAGCCCCTCGTTGACTAACACTACTCGGAAGTGCCATCTGGACCCAAAAGAACAACTACTTAGTTTCATGATCTCTTCCATAAACTTAACCCTCATCCTAAGAACTTGAATCGTCGTAAAAAGG
Source organism: Perkinsus marinus ATCC 50983 (assembly GCF_000006405.1). NCBI lineage: Eukaryota > Perkinsozoa > Perkinsida > Perkinsidae > Perkinsus > Perkinsus marinus. Next base: position 510,898 of record NW_003213081.1, read on the forward strand.
GGCCATCCGGCCATAGCGAGATCGATCTGATGAGCATGAGTACGCGTACACAAGCACGCATGCGCAACGAAAAGTGAGCCGCTCTACAATGGAGCTGGCAAACATGGTGTAGTCTGCTGTAATCAACCATCCTTTGCTCAACAATAAAAAGCTTCAAAGATAAAAAAATGGATACCAGGAGCGTCACGCTGGATTTTTCCCTCGACAACCGTGACTGTTGATGAGCAACGAGAACGATAGGCGCCCCTCATATGCCCAAGAATCAAGACTACCAAAATGAATATAGAATAGTGATGGTAACGATACTTGACTATTCGGAACGAGAAGGAAACTTGAATGGCATTAGAACATGAAGGAGGAGAATGGTATTCAAGTAGGAGATCTGTAAATGATCTATAAGCACGTCGAAACCCAATGAAATAACGGTTGTGAACTCCCATGCTTGTCTCTCTTGATTGTAAATATTTTCGACAAGAACCCTTATGCTCGAGCTCAGTGGACCGTTGACGTTACTCGCTAGGATGTTCGCCGTGAGCTCATGCGTTCCATTTTTGGATGTGTTCGTATGCACATACGCCGTACCACTGTCCTGCCCCTTTGCTTGCACCATACCGAAGTGAGGGACAGTTACCCAGGTTTCCAGGGACATTGGAAAGTCGATTTTCTTCAACTCACCAACATCATGCCCGCCGTGCTTCGAAAGGGTCGGTACAGTGAGCTGAGCTACAACCGATATGTCACCTGGTATATTGAATTCCCAGGTACTCGTACCAGAGACCCAAATACCCACATCGATCGGGCTCTTGTCCGACCCGAGCAACACTCCAAGCTCGAAGTCGACCGTTCTCAAGTCACCAGACTTATTGGAGGCAAGCAAAGTGCCACCATTGACTTGATTAGAATCCTCGAGGATGAACACACAATAGTCCCTCCTTTGGTGAGGTGGCAAGCAATTATCGGGAACCTCCTTCACCACCGGCATACGGAGAGAACGTCGCTCAGCGCTATGGGTCGACTTGCCGGTGATATCGTCAACCGTGAATGCATCAGCGCCAACAAAAGTCATCATTGTTATCAGAATGAGGATGATGTTGGGAATTGTTGTGGCCTTGAAGGTCTTCAATTGTTGGAAATCATCCTTGCAGTCCTGTCTGACCCCGGTAGTATTATTCATAACTTTAGAGTGAGAAAAAATGAAATCTCGATCGTCAGAAATCGGCGTACAATTTGCAGTATACCGAAATGATTGCTCAAAATTATAAAGTCTGCGGAGGATTGTGCGCACCGTGCGCAGCGCACGAAGGTCTGTCACAAAACGCGTTCGGGTGGACTGAGTCTCATGCGGCCGAGGGCGTGTGGGTTTATGCAAACAGACGACATACAATCCAGGAATTACTTCGAACCTGGCTATATCCTATACTGGCCCAAGCCCAAGCGTGCTCATTCGGCCGCCAGAATGACCTGTGCTTCGGGCAAGTTGTGGGTATACATTGTGGGGTATCTTGTGCGGATACTTAATTCACGCAGTCCGTGGCACTCACATGGATATTCGAATCGACTGATCAGCTTACGACTCGCTTATAGTACGCTATAGGCAACTACAGACTCGCTATAGTATAGCAGTGCCAATTGCAGCAACATTGCAAGATCACTTTGAAAACGCCAAAAGAGAACACCCTGGTAAATGGAGCCTGTGCAACTAAAGACACCAGTTGGATACAAAAATCTAAAATTCGTTACACCAGAGCGTGGTTTCGCATAAACCATGGAACACGTCATGCCCATGCATAATGTGGCACTAAAAGGCGAAGATCTCAGAACCCGATTCGTCGAACCAATCTCCTATCTCCCGTAAAACTGCTCTTATGATAATTCAGCGCGCGCAATATTCAAGCAGCCCCACGTGAATTCGAACATTTCAAGACCAATCTCTGGTCACAGAATTTCAGTTTCAACCATACTTGAGAGGACACCCATTAGCGTAGAGTTCCATGTGTACCCGGATAATCAGCCAATTTCCACGGCTCATTTAGACTTAGCTCCTTCATTTGCAGCCCTATTCAGTAGGCAGGTCGCACCCGCGTGATTGCGTTAAAGGTTTGGGCGCGCTCTTTCAGGGGTCCCCGCCCGGGGCGCGCGCTGATACCATCATGGCATATGTTGAAGTTCCGAGTCATACCGTAATCACGCCTACTAGGCGTTACCGGGACGCCTAGCGGCGTCGCTCAGTAACTGTGCGTGGTTTAAACTATGCTATAGTTCGAACCGCGCATATCTTGTCCCCGAGTTCGCCGCATATCCTATGCAGGCCCGTGCGGTATCCTTTCCCGTCGTCAGTTGATCCCCCTTCTCCCCGACTCGGTGAAGGGCTCTGTCTGTGCTCGAAGTCAATGAAGCTCCCAACCTTCGGCTTGGACATGGCATGTCCGACATGCCTTGCGTGCCTTATACTCCCCGGTGGTACGTGCGATGAGATGAACAAACGTTCAGATCATCATGGCAGTCCCATGCCAGCAATTTTCTCATTGTGTTCTCTATCTCACAACTTCTCGCACCGGTCTTCATAATTGTTGGAGCTTAGAATGCTCCATAGTCGAACAATCGTCGTACATTCCACGTGCTCATGCTGAGTTTACTGCGCTGCATAACATGTGCTAAGGCATTACCCTTTTTTTCTCTCTGTCGTTCATCGGGCCTGCGTTCTTCCTGTCAGTTCCAGAACCAAAACTTTCTCTAGCTCATTTGAGAGCAGTATGACATCGAGCTCAACAATGGGGAACCGCGGCAACGTATAGAACCTCGCAGCGGTCGTTGCATCTTTTTCTAGGGAACTTACAAATTTGAAGTCTTCCTTCCGTTTTGTGGTATTCGTCGCTTCAGAGTGGGCTGGTCAATTGTCTGCTGTTTTCGTATTCCCAACTCGAACGCACACTTCAATCCACACGAGTGTGGATTGAGGTGCGCGATTCCTATGTTCCAGAGGATGGCTATTTCCCACCAGTCGTGCACCTAGCATACCTGGTGCCCGAACTCGTGCTTGTCTTCGCTCGTTGCCTTCTTCCATTCAGTTGTGCTGGAAAGCTGTTTCAAGATACAGAGTCTGTATTACCGAATCGGATTCCTAATGTCGTCCCACTCTCAGATCAACAGATAGTCGACTGTAGTCAACCATATGGCAATAGGTGAGTCGATGACGATTCTTCCGTCCCAGGGTGGGTTGTCGCTAGGGAATCTTTCGCGTGTTCTTAGTAAGAACTCCTTACTGTCGCCGCGACTCAGCGTCTTTCAGAGGTTACGCTGGAGGTTCAGTAAGGCACTCATATAGATATATATAGGGAAAGAGGACATAGTATGGACCATCACTCTACTTGGGGAGAACATAGTATAGATGTTGGGCAAATCGCCACCACCCGTGAGAGTAACACCAGCGAATGATCAAACTGAATACTGTTTATCCTTTGCAATGATGAACAGTGTTCCTCGGAAGGATTCCTTCAGCACTATCCTATCATCTGGCAGTTGCAATCGACGTTCTCCTAGCATACGAGTTAGACGGCTCCTCAATATTAGCAGAACCCGGCCAAATTGACCGGGCCAATCCTACCAAGTTGGGTGAGTCAACTACTGTCGAGCCTCTTACTGAGACTGCGAACAGATTCGGGCACCGCTAGGATCTCCATTGAGCGTGTAATGTTAGTGCAACCAACGTGAGAAACGGTTGCTCAGCAGCCAAACGTGAGAGCTGGTGGCGTGAACATTCAAGAGGCGGTACGAACCATTTCCAATAGTTCCATGCTTGACTCATCCCCTTGAAGTTCATCGCGGCCTGCGCTTCGTAGTCGGAAGCTTTAGGCGGCTGAACGTGGGCCATGTTACGTGGTATGGATCTACGCGGAGGGGGAGTGCCCAGGACGAGAGGATGTTGAGCACCATCCCGAATTCATTTCGAATTAGTCGTGCACGAGCTCAGATCGTGAGGATCTCTCAGAAAGCTTCCTTGCATAACTCCATGTAAGGATTGAACGAGCCCTTGCCTGGCTAACGCCACTCAGAAGTGCCGTTCGGCATTTACCTAATGGATGATAACTGAGCTCATAACACGATAGAAGAGGCCAGCGCTATAAGGGCAAGTCACAGTACACGGACGCAGCAGACAGCATGCATGCTACAGACGGCAATGTCGTTACTCACGGCATGCTTGCTTCTCTGGTAGCGGGCCTGGTAATCCGCGGTATAACATGAGACATTTAAGGGTTCCACGGTGGAACTTCTAGCACATTCCGTTCTACGTACCCCCTCAATAGATCTTCTTTTAACTCATATGCGGTTCGCACTAGGGATCCTTAAATCTCGTTACCGTGGCTCAGGATATGGTCAGAGAATCCAGCCAGGTGACTGGAGCTGATGACATCGAGCAAGCCTTCCAGGAGTTCATAAGAATGTGAGATGCACCGTCACATTGATAGCGTTAGTTGGCGTACAACGACGCAGCACGTGCTGTATTCCGATCTCGTAGGTACAACAAGAAGTATGATTCGAAGGAACAGTACGAGGTTGCCAAGGCTGCGTTCATGCATAGCTTGAGAGAGATAAAGGATTTGAAAGCCAACGGTGAGCAAGCTACACGGTGTAGCCTACACCGACGATGCGGACCATTATGCGTAATTCAGGGGATATATCTTACAGTAAGATTCTTACTAGATCGGCCTCAATGAGCATGCTGATATACCACGTGAAGTATTCAATAAAGTGCTAACGTGCGTTCCGGATCTTGAATCCGAGGAGGAACGATCATTCTCGGATATCAATGGCTCAACGAGGCTTCTCTCTTATCACTTCATGCAGAGCATAACCTTCCCAGACCTGAAAGATAACCTGAAGGCTCTTCCTGCGTCGGTCGATTGGGAGGCTTTTGGTGCGTTGGGGCCAGTGCGGGATCAAACACCACGTTGTGGTAGCTGCTACGCAATGGTTGTCGCTGGTAAGTCTCTTGTTTGATCGAATATCGCGCTTGCGGCGCGACATCGAATTCGGCGCGACATCTCACTCGCGCTTGCCAGACAAGCCTTTCCTTCGCTCGATGCATTGGCTGCTCCCATTTAATTGTGCTGGAAAGCCGTTTCACGATACAGACTGGGATTCCCAGAGTCATCCCATTCTCAGCTCAACAGATAGTCGACTGCAGTCAGCTATGCGGCAATTAGTGAGTCGACTACGGTTTGTTTGTCAGAGGGTGGGTTGTCGGGAATCCATCTTTCGTGTGTTCTTACTGTCACTCAGTGTCACTGACACTCACTGCGGCTCGGCGTCTTTCAGTGGCTGCAATGGAGGTTCAGCGAGGGTAGCATATGAATATGGTAACACGGCTTGTAACACGATCAAATCGTGTTACAAGCCGCACCGGATGCTACCTAGATCTGGAACGAGATTATATACTCTTGATCGCTGTGCTTTCTCTCGTGATCCAACAGGCTTAACTCCCTCTACATCTCCGTCTAACCACATGCCTGCACCACTTGGAACTCCATCTACTTCGAATTTCGAAGTTAGAAATATGAAACTTTATACCTACGATTATGAAATTCATAATATGAACTACAGGCGACTCGCCTGTAGTAACTCGCCTGAGGCGAGTTACTACTAGCTCTAGCTAGCAGCACGACTTGCTGCGAGTGGGTCACATTCAGCAAAAGTTCCTGAATGTGACCCGTATCATTCTATTCAGAGATGTTGATTCAACATTGTCGAATTCTTGTTCGGTGAAAATGCCGCATTCTTCTTGCAGCTTCGGAATAATTCCGGCGGAATTCGCCTGAGCGCAGCAGAAAGCCAGACCAAGCCACCAAAGTGCAACTCGCAGGATTTGTAAACCGCTCGTAGCCTCCGGGTCGGAGGACCGGAGAGTCTCCGGCTGAGACCATCTCGATTGAGGTTGTAGACCGACATTCAGTCCCGGACAGGGCTGCAAGATGTGTGGTGATGACATCACCACAGCTTGCAGCACCGTGATGTCTATAAGCCTGTACTGTGGGAACCTCAAGTGAGATGATCGCGAGTCGTCGAGCTAAACGTTGACTCGCATATCGACATTAACGTGGCATGGGTGGAGGCCCTCCACCCATGCCGGAGGGTGGGCTGAAAATAAAGTTCACAACCGCAGACCCAGGTGAAAGAACTCACTTTGAAAGCTCGGAGTAGGATGATTACAGATTTGAAGTGCCGCAAGGCCTTCAATCGCCTGTGACAAGCCGTCGTTTAGTGACTATTAGGGAGAGAGCCTTGTCAGCTATGACTTGAAGCCGTCTTGTTTCTTTTACGTTTGGGAGAGAGACTCGTCAGCAATGAGTCGAGGCCCTCCCTCTTTTGGTATGTATTGCGTGTGTCCCCGCTATGGGCGCTTTCTATTTAATTAATTAGTGTGATTAGATCCCGTCGTAGCACGCTCAGTTTGCAATGGCGAAACTCTTGGGACAGAGGTCGTTTGAACGAGAAGAAGTCGATCGAAGGTCTCATCCAGCTCCTTGAGAGCAGAGAAACGTGATGATCTAATCATGTATTGCTTGTTTGATAAGGAACGTTTCAATTGAAAGCTCAAAGTCAGTCCGTATCCTCACCGTAACGGTCATTGAGAATCTTCCGCAGTGCGCGAAGAGAAACAGTCTTTGCGACACACACACATCTAACCCTGTCCCATTTTCCGGAATCTGAGAAGCTCACCCATGATGTGGGGTGTAAAATAATGATACCACCGAGAACAAGTGCTGATAACAGAAGCCAGCAGAAGGTCGAGCCAGGAGAGAAGTACCCAAGGAATGGATGCCATCCACATCCTTTAGTGCATCCACTGGATGCACCGAAGCGGCTTCGGCGAAGCCAGAAGCTAGGAGGGCAGCCCGAAACAGGAACCATCAAGGCCCTGAAGTTCAGGGCCTGAACCTCGAGTTGCTCTGGTTAGCCGTTGGAATCTCTGGTGTTAGCCTGCCGAAGACCAACTCAAGCGAGTAGAGCGGCGGCGGCCAGGTGAAGAAGTCTGATCGCTTAGGCCTCGACTCAGTTCGCCAGATAAGACAGCTTCCACGTCTTCAAAACAGTCAAATCTTGTCTACTGCGTAAACATCATTTACTCCACCTCGACCGTGCGGTCCTGGGACATGTCATATGATCGATCCTAAACTTTTCCGAACACGCTCAGGATCAGCCCTAGGAGTTGTTTGCTGGTCACATACTAGCTCCGGTTAATCCTGAGCTTTGGATTCCAAAGTTTGGAATCTGTCTATTGGAACCCTAATATAAAAAAGCCTTGCTGAAATTTCTGTCTCAAACACTACTAAATAGAGAGGAATATTAAATTTTAGAAGTTGCCCGAAAAAAATATGAAGAATGTGTGTTAGTTTGCGAGAACAACGTTAGGGAACAAGCTGTCGCTATCACAGTCTATAAAGGTTAGTTTTATCACATCGCATCTTCATAGCAATTTTCACATTGATTATGCGATACATTTTCAGATCTACTCTTATTGATACCACACTTCTTTAATTTGCTCATCGATTCGGCGCGCACGGACTGAACGTTTCCAACTTCGGTCCGATCAGGGGCCGTATGCGGATCCTGATGCAACAGGTGAGTCAGAGTATTTACTCAGATGAAAAAATCAGATGGTGAGTATTAACCCCTGATTCGGTGATTTTTTACTCTGGAGCGAGAAATCAGGATCATCGCGATGATATGTGAATCTCCGAGCTGATTCGCGAATCTAAAGTTGATTTTTTGGCTGATTAATACTCTTACTCAATATGCCTTGCTCATGAGGCTGATTTTTCGGGTGATTCCATTAAATCTGAGTATTTTCGAGAATCAGGGAATCAGAGATTGGATCAGACATTTTTGACAAGACGAAGAATATAGTCGCTACGGCGTGGCGGGCTCACTAGAACCATAATGCGGGCTCAGTAAAACCGCCGAGAAGAAAACCTAATTACCCATCCGAAACATGTCTCGTTGTAGGGCTACAGGGCTCGCCACATGCACATCTTATCCCGCAACGCTGATCCTTGGGTCGAACCCCGTTCCCGGCACTTCTCTCTCGTTTTCTTGCATTTGCACGAGCGTTTCGTTCATACGCGTACACAACTTGCGCCAAGCTACATTTTACGATTGTACGGTAGTGCTAGACTGGTTGCTACGCATGGCTGTGAGATGGGAGCGATTCCCGGAGGCCCCAACGCTGAAGTGCCAGTAAAGTGCAGATTCGCCATCGGGGTTTCCGAGGAGTAAAGCTGTAAAGCTGAATGACGCCCCACATCCGAAAGTGACATTTTCAAGAAAGGAGGAAAATGTCACTTTGCGAGGGTAGAACCTGGTAAATTCGCCCCAAATTCATGAGCATTTCCCGTTCCGCTATAACAATGACAAAATTGTGAAAGAAGATCTTTTGTCGCACGTGTACACATCCGTACTTCAAACTTTTCAATATGTTCACTCGGAATCCGACAATCCCTCAAGAGGATCGATGAAGGGCATTTATTGTCTTTATGAATAATTGATTGAATTAAGGAATGCGTAATTCACACCGTGTGGTTGCATGTACTACGTGCGCTAAACCTCCATCCACCGTTATGTATCGTGTGATCCCATAGCTGAACTGGTTAAGGGTGTGCATCCACGTGCTCGAAACAGGGGTTCTATTCCCGGGCAGGGTTATACTGATACCCTGTATGCACTACGTGCGCTATAGTATAGCTATACCTCCTTGCACTGTCTTATATTGTATAATCTCACAGCTCAACTGGTCAAGGATACACTTTCACTTGATCAAAGCCGAGGTTCTATCCCCCGGCACGGTCATTCTAAGCACCTAAGCCATCGCAAGCAGCAGAGGAGGTTTACCGTGGCGCGCGCTGAAGTCGTGAATCAAGGTCGAGAATCAGAATCAGGGTTTGGTACCGGGGGTCCGGACCCCCGGTACGAATCAAGGCAAAATAACGTGGAAAAATGGAGATACTCACGGCGTGAGTATGATTCGGAAT
>NW_003213081.1:520023-522406 GCF_000006405.1 Perkinsus marinus ATCC 50983
AATATACTTCGCTTCTATCTTCTTCGACGAAAACAATGAAAGCCAAAAAATACTCAGAGGCAATATTGGCGGCAACGACGTTGCCAGGCGACAGCGTGAGCAGTGGGAGAAAGTTACGATCGACATCAACTCGTTGTTTGGGGTAAACCACACTACCAAAAATCTCAAGCAGATGAAGGAGGATATGACACGGGGTAATAGCACAGGACAGCAAAGGTAATAATATATTTGTAAAGTTCTTAGTTGTTGGTCGAGTGTCTACAGCACATAGACAAAGATTATGTTCGGTCAAAACGGGTGGTGGCGAACCTTCGGAGGATCCTGAGCCATGCAACGACCCATGGTTGAAGGCGATGGAACATCACATCTTCAACGCACCAAGGTTCGCGGGTTTAGGTGACTTGGAAGCAGGGGTGGAAGTTCGAGATAGTATTGGTGCACCACTCTCATACAAACAATTAACGCGTTTGAGTAGGGGGTGTTCTGTGAAACGGCGGAGGGAGAATGCCAACAACGACGAGGGTAAGTATGCAGCAACTGCTCACGCCATGGAGAGGATCGAGAAGGCCTTTAGAGGCTTGACTGCGTTAAGTGTGGCGCAAAGTTCGAAGAAGACATTTGAAGTGTGACATGTTCCTAGGTAGTTGGTTTCTTCCGGTAGTTCTCCACCTTGTTGGGTTTTGTTAGTGCAGTTCGAATAGTTCGATCTCGCTTCTGTTATAGTTACTAAACTCTTGCATTATGCCTGCGAAGAAGGCGGATTTCATTCCTCAGGAAAGGTTTGACCTCATCAATACCTTTATCAAGAGGAGTCCTCTTAGAGGACTGCCAACCGACGATGCTAGTGGCGTCGGTGCTGCATTGTTTCTGTATTTCGTTTTTCTTGTGTATCCTCGCGGAATGCTATTCGATAATGATATTGCTAGTTAATTCTCTGCCAGAATTCAGTTGTTGCGTCTAGTAGTCACTTAAGGTGGAAATTCGTGAAATGATGTATAGCGAATCGCGAACCTCTTAAAGAGTTCGGGTTAGCAATATCCCACGACATCGCTATTAGCGATGTCGCGGGACAGTCCCACTGGGACTCGGCGAATCCAATTCGCTTCGGGGATCCAAATGCCCCGGATACTTGATAACTTGATCAAATTTCGTTGGTTAACCAAAGAGTAGTGGATAGTTCCGTTACACTCGTACTAAATATGCCCCTCGTCGATCCTACTGTCGGAGTGCCAGACGCTGAGCTCCGTCTGCGATATCGTTTTTGCAGACAGTCCTTGAAGAATTTGCTGGAAATACTTCAGCTTCGCGATAATGGTAAAAGGCATCACGTAATGAAGAGATTACTTGTAGCTTTACGTTATCTCGCGAATGGCAGTTTCCAGTTAATAAGCGGAGATGCATTGGATTGTTCCCAAGAATATGTATCTCGAAGTGTCACGGAGGTTGTCGACGCGATCATTGAAAACCGCGAACGTTTTATTCGTTTCCCTTCGGATGAGACAATTGTTCGGGGAGATGCTGACGTAGATCCCCGTTTACCACGCTGCATTGGTCTTATCGACGGAACTCATATTCTACTGAAAGATGTGGTGCCCATAGATCAAAGGGCTGATTTCGTCGATTCTAAAAAGAATATATCACTCAATGTTCAAGCGGTCTTGGGAGCGAATAATTTGTGGGTTTCGGTGAATTCCTCCAACCCTGGCTCTGTCCACGACTCTCGCGTTTATCAATCTAGTCGGCTGTTCTTACGTATGAGATCTATACCGGCCGGTTATTGGTTATGTGGGGACTCTGCGTATGGTTTATCTCCCTCGCTGCTCACCCCCTATAATGATCCTATTCCCGGAACTGCCGAGGCTTCCTTCAATATTGCACACAAGAGTGTTAGGTCGACCGTGGAACGAGGATTCAGGAAACTGAAGCGGTCGTGGGCAATTTGCAATGGGAGCTTGAGGTTGACGCCGCCCGGCAAGGCCGCTAAAGCTGTTTTGGCGTGTTTCTGCTTGCATAACTATCAGAAGATGATGGGGGAGCCCGAGCCCGATGTCGACGATGAAGTAGTAGTTCCAGAGGACGAAGAAGGTGTTAACTTCGGCGCGGAGGCTTTGGCTGGCATGGAATGTCGACGCGCATATACTATTGAGTTTTTTGCTTAATCTGCAGAAATGAATAGGTTTCTTACACGGCCATCGTGTCTATTTGAATTGCTTAGAGTCTGATATATTCTTCCATCCGCCTTCCTCCATCCAAGCCTTAGATGGACGAAGACTGCGTGCGAATGTATGGATCTCCTCAGTATGCATTTACAAGTGAATCTTCGTACCACGAAGTGTGTAGCATTTTGGAGGGATCAGGATCACGGATCACGAGTAGTGTAACA
>NW_003213081.1:522506-530591 GCF_000006405.1 Perkinsus marinus ATCC 50983
TCGGAAATCAGATAGTGAGTTGAATCAGTGCCTGTGATTCTCGAATCAGTATCCGCATACCGCCCCAGAACTGAAATCAAACTAACGTAAAAACTGTTCCCGGCTGAGTTTATGAGTCACCATCCACATTTCAACGACCCGAATGAGGTTCCATACCGACTCGACAACAAACCAGCGTTGAAGAAAAAGAAGAATCTCCAGAGTGAGAAAGGGCAGTTCTTCATAGTAGATAGAAAACTTTATTTTCGCAGTGCAACTGTCATATGATAATACTTATTAATTTAATTACACTATTTCCATAGAGCAAAACTCCGCTCACCAGGAGTTCAAGAGTGTGACTGTAAACCCAGCAACTACAGAATGAACGGCCAAGTCCTGGTATATGTACGGAACTAAATTTACATGTATGATATATCTATATACGGTTATATATCATATAGTAAATAATGCATATTCTAACTGTATTATTGATATGATTGCTGTCGAACGTCGGTTAGAAATTCGTCAATTATATCTCCCCATATTAATCGTTCGTTACTGATATCATATTATGAGTTTGATCGCGTTATTATCTTACTTTCGAGTTGTTCATCTCAGGGCCAGCGATTAGACCAGCACGAACTACTGAAAACATCCCATCTGGAATCAACGATGACGTAAGGGCTTCACAATTCTAACTTATTCTGGTCGTGAATTCTCTCACCCTCTATTTCGACACGTTGATAACAATATCATATTCCGGAAATGTACGAAAATTACGGGAAGACCTGTCGAGGAAAATTGAACGTATAGCATAGTTGGAAAATTGTGCTATTCTTTGTAGCTGGAAAAATACTAAATATCAGCAGAATTTCCCGTTTCAAATTTATTGCGGAGCAGGTACCATAGAACGAATTCCCCCACTAGGCGTAGTAGTAGTAGCCAAGATCCTATGCGTACATAACTGGCTGACGTAGTTGTGGTTATTCTTAGACGATTCCGAGTATTATCCGGAAGTCTCCGGAATACCAACAGATGACAAGGTGGATGCGAGAAAATGAAGGTGAGTACATGCATGGTAGAAACATACTGCATATAACGATGAATCTAGGATAGGATTTATAACTCTTATATATACACTCTATACTACTTTATATATACTTTTACGATGTAAAAGTATATATAGTATTCATTGGGGTTTCACCCGTGATATGAAAAACCAGTGAGAAATATATTTTACGACCACTGTATATCGCCGCGATATTATCGCGCTTTTCGCAGAGAATTACGCCGCTCTACGTAAAACGGGTGAAACTCCATTATTATGAGTTAAAGAGAGAGACAGGATGACATCTCTCATAATAAGCACGAAACTAACTATACTGTTGTCGAAAACATTAGTCTCATATATACTTAGTAGTATATGTAGTAATAGCTGGACATGGTCACCATGTCATGGTGACACCATCGGCTAAGGATTCATATTGGCAACCCAACACGTGCTCTGGCCCTATGACAAATAATGTCTCCACCATTTTCCACTCATAGTACTCACTGTACTATAGCACAACGATTATTCTCGTTATCTAGGAGGAACGTAGAGGAATGAGCAACTCTATAAATGCAATCTTTTGGAATGAGGAATCAATACTCAACTTAGCCTCCGTGAAGCACAATCATATCGTCCTCTCACAAACGACGTTGAAGCCTTCCTCTACTAGGTTCGATGCTCTCTCATCAACTCACACAGTTGATCGAGTCGAGTGTCGTTGAAGCAAGTACCATGTTGGAAGAGCGCAGAGCGAGAAAGATAAGAATAGGTGTATCAATGCTCGAGAACGAAATTGATGGAGATGCTCCACTCTTGAACGAGGTCTATGAGTAAGCACTTGCTTATGCACCGTCATAATACACAATTATCAGTAATAGTTACATAGGTAATGTATTGCTATGAACTCATCTGTATATAACTATCTATTCTCCTCTAGTCGTTTAGTACTGGGAATGGCGTCTAGTCCTATATCCCATACTATTATTATAGTATGGATCATAGTATTAACACATCATAGTATTATTATATAATTTTGGTAATAACCACATAGTTTTGTTTTGTAGCTTGTATATCGTTATTAACTGTATATAACCACCCATTCTACTCCACTTGTTTAGTAGAATAGTATACATGCTACGCTCTGAAATACTCATAGACCATTCGAATGAGTTCCATCGCACTCGTGTCACGATCGATTTTCCTGAGAATTTCGGCAAGCATGGTCACCCGTTCAGCCACTCTGCTCTAAGCTTGTTATGTTCGGAATATTCACTGAAATCTATGTGCAGTGTCCCAATACACAATCATTAGTAATAGCTACATAGCTTTGTTTCATAGCTAATGTATTGCTATCAGCTCATCTGCTTATCCCACTGTAGCCGTTAAGTAGAATAGTGCACTTATGGTTTAACCTTATTCCTTATGGAGAGATCTGACAGGATGTTGAAAAAAAACTCATGTTGAAATCGCTAGAGTGCGATAACAGTGATCTCACAATCCTAGTCGGTAAGAATACAATCACAAATTCTGACAAACTTTGTTGTGTCCTCTCAACTTCCATACTACTGCTTGAATTTTCAAGTATAAAGTATCTGAATTTCCTATTGTATTACACGATGTAATACAATAGGAAATTCCGATACGGGTGACCCGTGTTGGAATATACAGTATGCTTGTTTTCTTCAGCTGAAGTTTTTATGGAAATTTATACACAAGTTGTGAGCAAATTCCTATAAAAACTGAATACTTGTACTAATGAAAATGTTCCTCATTGTCATCAACCATGTTCAGATGGTTTATTAAAGCTACCAAAGAACCCCACGTAAATAACTCGACATCAGTTCTCGATGAACCTCAAGTTTGCGATCGGAAAACTATAACACAAAGTTATACTGTCGACCGTAGCCGACCACGAACTGCATCAACATATACTGGAAGCACAATGAGCCTGCGAACACGAGTTGGCAAACCACTACTGTCACGACCACAGTCAGCTGTTTACGAGAGAGCAATAGAGAAAGGACTTGTCAGACCAACAAGTGCCGTATTTGGAAGGTCTATAGACAGACAGGTAGGTCATGCGAATCGGGGGATATCAACATTGGAGTTTCACCCGTTTCATGTGAAGTGGCGTAATACATCTCGGTATGAAGTGAGTTAAAACATTTCATGAATTGAACCGAACGGAATCGACCCTCTTCCCGTGAAACATTCTACATCTTCTACGTGTTATTCACTACTTGCATGCGGTTTTTCGCGAAGTGAAATTTGGAGGATGTTTCTGACTAGTGTTTCCATAACACGAGTGAGACTCCATTGTATCCGTATAACGTTTGTCCACTGGCAAGTGGGATGCGAAGAAATTCAACACGCGAATTTTTCCGAAGATCGCAGTGAGTAATTCTGTGAGATTAATGACAGTGAAGAGCTGTCGCTATCATTTTTATCACATCACATGTTAATGTTTATGCGATATGGTCTTAGACCGATTCTTATCAATATCAGAAAACACCACATTCCAAAGTGCGTATTCTCAGGTAAATCCGAAAATTTAGCATTTCACGTTTATTACGTCAGTCTGAAATTTCAGCAAGGCTCAGATATAATGATGAACTACTATATACATTTGCATATCAAATTGACACGCATTGTAATTAGGGAAACTCGAGCGGTTATGTTATCGGTCGGCCTCTCACTGCTGCATCATCGACTTGCACGTTTGACATTTCTACTTCTATTTCGGGGAGTAGTCGACCAACGAGTGCGGTTACAGGGACAGTGTGGGGTAGGAAAGATGAAGGTGAGAATAAGTGAAACGTTTCATGTAGAGTGAGTTAATCCGAAGCCTAGGATACTTGTTGTAGATAGACGTAGTAGAATTTATGAAAAACTTTCATAGCTTGACCTTATGTAGCGTTCACTAGCGTCACGCTTTAAAGAGAGACAGATATTTGTAAAAATCTCTACAATGTGTAAGTGGCTTAATGAAAAATATGCCGTATTCGCGATATGAGGTGACACCGCCGCAAGAGTGAGCGCATAAATGTGATATCAGTCCTACGAGCTCGTGCTCTATGCACGTATGTGTGTGTTTTCTTATATCGCTCAGTTGAGACTGCGTGCAGCGTGGTATCACGCGCAGCCTTGGTTGAAATTAACAAAGCCCGGGAGAGGAAATCAATGCAAGCCGCTTTAGAAAGATGGAGTTGGGAAAGAGAAAAACTTGAAACGGAAATCGCGAGGAAAGCAGAAGCGAGCGGAAAAGTGAGCCGAGTGTTCATCAGCTACATTATGGAAGTTCATATACTACTTTAGATAGCAGCGTATGAAAATGAACAAAAATTTCCATACTGTCGCCGAGACACATGGAGGCCAGTGTGGAAGAATATGCGCATTGTCAACTACATGTATTGGACCAATACATGTAGTTGACCATGAGCATATTATATTGGTGACAATATGCAAAAATTCTGAAGAAATTCTTCTGAAGTTTCTGTGTACTTCTACCTGAATTCGTGAGTAAACTCCTGAGCTCAGCTGAGGATAGCGAACATATATTCCTACAGCACTGTTAGGAGCGCTTTAGGTTCCGTCGATGACAGCTGCGGTCGAGTCGAAAATAAACGGGGATATTTCTCGACTTGCGATGAAAAAGATTCTTCATTCCAAGTGGTTGTTATTCGATAATTACGAACGACGCACGAAAGAAATGACGGTCAAGACAAAACCGTTTGACGAAAAGAAGCGGAGCGATGCAAGATGTGAACTGTTGATGACAATGAAAGCACGTCGAGAAAAGCAACTAGACGAACTTGAAGGGACGACGAGTCGATTGAAGGAGCTTGGAATTGAGATGAATCCTGACGTATTGGAAAGAGCGTTGATTCTTCCTGAGCAAAGACTCCGCGAGACGGGAAGTTTCCCATCGGTAAGTGTGATTATGTAATAGAGTTTCATCATGAAACCCGCGGATGAAACTTTCATCCGTGATATGGAAAATATATATTTCATTTGGCGAAGAACGCGTTTTCCACATGGAGTATTACACCACTTAACGTAGAACGATTGAAACTCCAGTAAGTAAATAATTCATGTTGATAGCTTTTTGTAGGTAATTTCTTAACACTGTGAAAAAAAGTGAGAAAACACATGGTGTATGAGATCGTTGGAATCAGAAGACTTTGTTACTCTGTGTTTTGTAATCGTAGAGTGACGTCAACTGGTGCATTTGATGTGAAGAATGTGTGTTCTTTTCCAAGAATTGATCTGAGACTTTATCGCGTAATTCATGTCATCATCCGATGTAATGAAAACAGCTGCCTGAAAATGTGATAGCGGCAGGTTGTTCGCTATCATTGGAGTTTCTCATATCAATTTGATGTACACTATATTATGAATTCAAGTTATTCTTTTCTCATCGACGAAACCAATTTACGATCAGATGCCTCGTCTTCTGTCGGACCCCAGCTCCACAGTTGATGTCGCGAAAAAGCCGAAAAAACTCAGAAAGATGGGTGCGAAAAGGAAGGCAGTGGCTAAGAAAAAGAAGAAGAATTTATGATGAAAGTTCCCAGATCAGACTGATTCCATTTCAGAATCATTCGGTATAATCCCTGGAATTCGAATGAAACATTTGCTGTATTGATTGCATGCCGTTATAACTCTTGATTATATCGGAAGTGTGAAGACTTTGCTGACGACGTGTGCTTCTCCCGTCTCACGTGTCGACTGCTTAGCCTCTGAGTTGCGTTGGATGGCGATGAAACAGAATCAATCAACGTTGAGCAACTGGTAAAACTTGTAGTTCATCGACAACAGTGCCGAGCTTTTCTTGTGTATTTTACTATCAGTAAAATACAGAGCTAGTAAGTTACTAAGGCTATCATTTCCATCTCATGCCACTAAAAATCGGGAATAACTATGCAGTCACTGTATGACAGTGTAACACTGTAATTACTGTTACAGTACCAGTTATTACACTGCATTGCAGTGTAACTACTGTTACACTGTAACCGTAATGACAATTTGTGAAATGCAGGATGGCAGCCACCCGGTGGCTGACAGAATGGAAATTTTGTGAGTAGTGCACGCCTAAAGAAAAAAATTGAAAAATCTACTGTTCCGAGGCGAATTCGAGGTATTCCGTGCATTACTCTAGGTTGAAGTCAAGCTTCAGATGCCTAGCGACTGATGCATGCAGGAACTTTAGTCTCGATGCGATGCTTTCCCTCGGTAATTTTCTGTCCGTGTTCGGGTGACTTACCGGAGATTCCAAGCGTTTGTTGATGCTTGATATATGTCCCTACAGTTTGTAGTACATACTCTTCATCCGCTGTCAACAGTGTTTCCCCAGGGTGAAACCTCTGATCTGCGAGTTCGGGAGGGGCAGTGGTCGAAAACCACAACACGGAACCCGTAAACTGGGTCCGTGATTTGTAGCTTTCGGCAACTGCAAGGTGGATGATTTCTCGTGGCCGGTTTTCTAACGCAAACCAGGGCCGAGATGAACAACTACCTCTCGCTAGACCTTGGTTAAATAAGGAAGATTAAAAAAATATGAACAAAGACCCGAGTATAGCTCGCGTTCTTTGTAGAGGCTGCAGGGTGGTCGGTGGCTCGGGGTTTATAATAAACCCCGTCGAATAAACCCCGGATAAATACCCGGAGGTTAACGAGTATAAACCCCGGGGGCTAATAAATCATTCGGGCGCGCGCGGAGCGCGCGAAAGAAAAACGAAGGTACGGAAGAATGCAGCTGGATTTTCATCACTGACCGCAATGCGGTCACCGCATCCGAGTATATGTTATATACTCGGATGATGCGATTATATACTATATAATCGTAGCCCCTTCATTGGTCCCAGTGCCTGTGAATCTGTGCTTCGCAAATCCTTGTCATGGTTGTGGACGGGTATCTTTCACTATTCAACAACTATTACTACGAGGCCCCAACTATATACTGGATCGCTCACTTACATGTTCGGTGGTCATTCGTCCAAGTCAATAAGGCTACTACCTTGACAAGCTTATACACCGAAGAGACTTACATGGAGGCAGCAATACGTATAGCTCAAAACTGTGGGTGTACACTAAGTTGGTGGTCGCCGACCACCAATACTATACCGGTCACTGGTCGGTATAGTGTGGGACTACTACATAAGTTGTTGGTCGGTCTAGTGTGGGAGTACTATATAAGTTGGTGGTTCTATATAATCAAGTGATCCCTGAATTTGTCGAGCCGTTTGTGAGTCACAAACTGTGACTCACAAATAGTGAGCCCACTCCCCTCCAAACTTGCATTCACCATCATTAAATTGACCAGTTCGACACTCCCTCATCACCAATGATAACCACAGTTTCTCTCACGTATTGGAGAGCATCCAACCTCTTGGGGTCCACCTTACGAGGCATAGTGAGCAACCGTTGGTAGCGTGGATACGCAGATTCATTGGATTCTCGAAAATAAACCCCCATCTCATAAACCCCCATCTCATAAACCCCCACTATATCACCTCGGGGCTTACGAATAACCCCCAGGGGGGAGTTATTCTATAAACCCCGGAAACCGACCACCCTGAGAGGCTGGCACGCTCTGGACATGCTCGAATGAAACGGGCAAGTTCTCGATCGCCTCAGCGGCGCTGAGTCAGCGCTGGGAGATCCGCACTATTCCGAAGTGGGAAAGCACTCTCCGTCGAGGTTTCACCTATGGAAAAACTGCGATGCAGTTTTTCCTGAGGAAAAATTATAGCGGAGGAAAATTTCCTCCGCTATAATTTGATGACGAATGAGATCTTCTGTGAGGCCTTTATGAAGTGTAGAACGATCCAGATTCTGGATTCCAGGAGATACTTGAAGAAAGCCCGATTTATGCGAGCGAGATTCAAAGTCACTAGTGGCACGAATGGCTCTGAATCTCGACTAGCGAGCAAGCACTAGTCTAGTGCTTGTTGATAGTAACCGTAACTGTCGACTGTGAACACAATACGGGACGATAAAAACTGGCAGAAACTAACCTTCGGATGAACATGCGGCTGACCAGTGCGACTGACAAC
>NW_003213081.1:530691-581951 GCF_000006405.1 Perkinsus marinus ATCC 50983
ACGGGCTCAGAATCTGTCCGGCAGATACTACAACTCGCTAGTTGTGTGTTTGCGCGTTTGTGCTAGCGTGCAGAATTGCCTCGCTCGTTTGAGAAGCGGAGAATGAGTTATACCTTTATCAGTTGGTGTTTACTGTATCTCGGTTCATACGGATAATGCGAGTAATGCCCGCAGTGGAGCCAAACCTGCAGTATCGTCGCATTTAGGGCAGCAAGAAGGTAGGTGTAGACGGTGGTTTGTGATTATCACCGTGACAATGTCACATGACGTAACTCTCGTGGAATGCAGGGATGATAGACAGCAATTAAGTGTTACATGACTTGTGTATATCATAGTACGTAGGTCTAGTTCGTATTTCCTACGAAGGAATCTATTGAAACTATTACAGTAATACAGTAACAGTAGAACCGTGCTGAAATGACATCAAACGATTCGTTCTAAGTTTTGGAACAGTCAAGTATGGTCATATGTGAACAATCCTGTCAGGTAGTCTGACTCGGGCCTCTGTATACTTGCTCGTCCCACACGTGCTGTTCTCAGATCCCTTCATACCAGGCTCTACCAATCGTGGTAAAGATGCAGTGAAACTCCCAGTGTCGGCGTACTGGGGCTGCTTGTCCCACCAAAACGCGCTAGTCATAAAGTCACTGCTGGGCCCTGAAGCCCCTCGACAGTTTCGCGGTCTCGTAACGAGACTCTCGTTGATACTGCCTTCAAGCTCCGTAAATTCGTTCGAGCGGATTCCGTATCTAGAATTTATAAGAGTCATCCTTTATAAGTGTTCGCTTGATACTGACTAAGGTTGATCGACTGCGTGTTGTGAATTGCGACGAAATCATCGACATCCAGGATCTCAGATCCTGATCAGCGAGCATTGAGATTGTTAAACTTCTTCCTAACACATCGCACTTCTACGGCACCTGGAAGCTTATTCAGTTGCACCTGAATTCGAGTCTTCTAGCGAAGAGGCCGATAACGACGACTACCTCGGAGGCTCCGCAAGAATGGAATTTTGCCCGATACCAATCTTGACGACAACACCGACCTGTTGTCAGGTTTGACCCCAGCTTGCTCGGTCCTGGGGGACGTAAGGGAAGGAGTGATTGAAATTAAGCAGTGACAATTTATACAACTCATTCTAGCTAAAGCGATGAGGGAAGCTAGGGGGAAACACGACGTGTTCAACGTTAAACATGAAAAACAGCGGAGGCAGAAGACAGTATCGAAATTAGGCAGAGGCAATATAACTGAAGGAAGGGGTAATGGGCCACGGCACATCCAGTGCAATTGCATGCAACTGCAATTGCTGAAGTTGCATTTGCTCGCAATTGCACTTTTCGAGCGCACTTTATACATATCACTCGTGGCTTGTGACACCGTGTATTACTTCATATCTTAGCACACCAGCAGAAAACCTTCTCCGCAATGGTCTAGCTGAGTGGAACGCAAAGAGAAGATTTGCACAGAGGGCGGCAATTGGATTCCGATAGGGTAGTATCAATGATGTTACATATTCATCAATTATACGATATCACGCAGCATGCTATATGATGTAGCTTCATACGACCATAGTATAATTTTATTATCGAATTTTTATAAAGCTGCAAAACATACTTTACGCAAGTGCGGCGGATCATCCAAGCTCGAAGCAGTAGAAGTACTGTAGCTGGCGCACGTGCAGTGGGCGTGCGTGGACAGCTAACGTTCGTGCAGCGTGTGCTGCATTTGTGACGGCACGTTATGATGACGTGACGCGGCGGGGGGAGCGGGGGAGACTCCCCGGTGGTGGGCTAGTTCATGAGCCTTATCATGTCTGAGTTCGACACGTCAATCAGGGATAGCACCATAGAGGAGGATGCCTCTAACAAGTACTGCAGCACCTCACTCTCCTTATTCATGCAGAAACTCAGCGACTACCTTGGCCCGAGGAGACGCACTTCGTCATCGAGCTGCGCTTCTGCGATTTGCGCTCCCGGTACTAACACCAGCCAGGAAGACCTTAGCCAAGCTATTGTGGACCAGACCCCCCACCATACCATGGTCACTCACTTACTAACTACAGATGGCAGAGTCGTCTACGCACCCTATAGGAACAGCGGTTCACGGCCTGTGATTGAGGAACTCGCCGAGCGTATCGGATACGCTCGCACGGCTCACGCTGGAATCCAGCGGCTGGATACGGCATGGATACGTACACATGTACGTCGTTGTACATGGTTACCTCAGTTTAGTTTAACAGCCTCAACTACGGTAAGTCTCCCATCCAGGATTGATCGGGAACAGCACAGCGATAATCCAGTAAGAGAACACAAACCTGTGGGCCCAAAAACTCCGAACCCGAAACCTGTACGTCGGTCGGAATTCGAATAAGTTTTGCGATTCACAGGATTTGTGGTTCTTACTGGTTACGCCACATCACGCGAGACTGCCCAAAGCATGAAGGCTTTCCGTACAACGTATGTGCTTGGGCAATCCACGAGATCCAACCGGGGAGAGGAGGGTGTGCCGAAAGTTGACGATACGTCACAAACTGCGAGAGTCAAGTTGCATCATATTGTACACATTGAAACGCGGTATACGATCCGTTATCGTTGCCACGCCTTCTTATCATGTGAAACGCTTGCGCACACTGCGATTGTGTGCGTTGTGTGGTTGACAACTAACCTTGTCTACTTCGTAAACTCCAATTTTGACGAATTACCGTATTCGTTTTTTCATCGTCAGCTATCCCTAGAACCGTCAATAAAAACCAAGTACATTACTTTAACCAAACTTTTCACACAACATGGTATTGGCTCGAGAGGAGAGAAAAAGTGATGAGCCACTCACTGGTTGAATATCTCAATAATTCACCCCTGGAACATTGTCAATTTGATCTAAAAACCAAAACATGAACGCACAAATTACCAACAAATTTCGCCCGAAAAAATGAACGACGTAATTCTCCGATAAGAAAAGAGAAATGCTTTTTACAATTCTACGAACCGCGCTGTAGTCTGACATCAGCAATCTTCACTTGAAAAAAACCGAGAGAATCACTAAGGCGCGAAAACACGTTCAATCAAGTTTCTGTTATTCTATCACTAAGTAGACGTTAGTTCTCTCAATCGAGATCATGCAACATTCACAAGAAAATTTCCAATAATTTTTCCTCTAAAAAAATTAACCTTCTATGGTGAGCATCAGCTCAAACCAGTGTCGGAATATGTGTGTGCTTTCCTCAGCTGAACTTAGGGGTTTCCTCACTAATTATACAAGTTTTCCCACGATTTCGGGTAAAAGTGTACAGAATCCAACAAGAATTTTCATATTTTCACCACCAATTCATGTAGTTTACCATATGCATATATTTTTCACACTGCACCAAAACCCAACGTAAAAAAGAGTGAAAAAATACGTCCTACCTTAGCAGGCTGTTGTTGCTCATCACAAAGAAGTTCTGCGCCGTACCCGCGGTCTTTCGCTTCTTTCACAATCAATTTTATCACGTCTTTCCAATCCTTTTCGGAAAAACTTGAGGAAAAAATCGAGAAATCATATCGCTCTTTCATATCGCATTTACCCGAAATTTCTATATTTCCCACAATTTCATGAGAAATCTCATTATTTTCCCACAATTTCATGAGAAATTTCTTTATTTTCCCACAATTTATGAGAAGTTTCATTATTTTCCCACAATCTCATGAGAAATTTCTTTATTTTCCCACAATTTATGAGAAATTTCATTATTTTCCCACAATCTCATGAGAAATTTCTTTATTTTCCCACAATTTATGAGAAATTTCATTATTTTCCCACAATTTGTGAGAAATTTCATCCTTTTCCCACAATGTATGAGTAAATTCATTATTTTCTCACAATTTTTCATGAGGAATTTCATTATTCTCCCCCAACTTCATGAGAAATTTCATTTTTCCCATTTTTTTAAATTTTTTTCCACCAAATCTGTACGAATCCTCAATATTCTCCACATTTTTACGGGAACCTTATCTTATATAAAATTTCATTATTTTGCCCCCAAATTTTCACAAATTTTCCTGAAATTTTCCTGAAAAACCTCACTGTATTTACTCTTCGATCAAAAGCCTCAATTTCGGCATAGTCTTCGACCACCCCTCCTTAGTCATGTTCGCCACTTGTTCTGATTTGAGATTCTTCCACATATTCGTGTATACAAATCTGAATCAAATAGGAAGTTTTATATCTATCAGTTTTGAGAAGTGTTGGAGGGATAGATGTTTGCTTTCCTCAGCTGAGCTCGGGGAATTTGGGTAGAAGTGTACAGAAACCAACAAGAATTTACCAAATTTTCCTCATAATTTTCATAGTGTCACCAACACCAACACATGTAGTTGATGATGACCATGTGCATATCCCTTTCCCCCCACATTTTCATATTGTCATCATCATCACCAACACATGTAGTTGATGACCATGTGCATATCCCTTTCCCCCCACATTTTCATATTGTCATCATCATCACCAACACATGTAGTTGATGACCATGTGCATATCCCTTCCCCCCCACATTTTCATATTGTCATTATCATCATCACCAACACATGTAGTTGATGACCATGTGCATATCCCTTTCCCCCCACATTTTCATATTGTCATCATCATCATCACCAACACATGTAGTTGATGACCATGTGCATATCCCTTTCCCCCCACATTTTCATATTGTCATCATCATCACCAACACATGTAGTTGATGACCATGTGCATATCCCTTTCCCTCCACATTTTCATATTGTCATCATCATCACCAACACATGTAGTTGATGACCATGTGCATATCCCTTTCCCTCCACATTTTCATATTGTCATCATCATCACCAACACATGTGCATATTTTCCCATACCATATATAACTAACGGGCTCATTTCAGAGCGAAACCGCGCGCGTGAACAAAACGATATTTTCGTCGTTTTTTCCTTAAACGAGCTATGTATTTTTCCATGAAAAAAATCCCAAAAATTTCCAATTTGAATTTCCTCCTCATCCGTGCGCCCTTCAAACTATTTAAATAAATTCCAACCTAAAATGAATAAAATCAATACTCCTACTTGAAAATTTCCTGCGCAACGAGTAACTTCGCCGTTTTCTCGGGAGCCTGAACGATCGCCGTACTGTTCGCCACAAGAGCTTTCGAAATGCTCTGCATCGACGCAGTATCAAACTTAACAGAAACCTGAAAGAAAACAATCGCACTGCGAAGAATATCTTTAGGTTCACCATGGCACCTCACAGATAAAAAGATTCTTCACTTACATCGGATGGTAAGCCGAGTTTTCGACACTCATGTCTTATCGAATCTTCCGTAACTTCTATCGGAATCGTAATTTGCCCGCGAGTGTACCACCCCAGAACATACCTACACATAGGCACACACCGCGCTCGCCCATTTAATCGATTTTATTCCTGAAAGATAAATTATGAAATTTACGCACAACTGAATAGAAACCCCCGAAAAAATTTCGTAAAATTATTTTTCCCAAAAAATCCTTTTTTTTCTCATCAATACACACAGACTCACTTCGACCACAAAATTCATAATGTAATAAATTTCCGGAAAATTTTCCCAAAATTTTTTCCACCTACTTCTTACGGGAACAATTCTGGTTGCGCTTCGTTCAACTCCACAGCGCTCGTCGAACCTTCCTCCAATTCTTCCACTCTTTTACTCAGCAAAGTCGCCGGTTTACTTTCCAATTCCGAGATCAATATGGAATGACGGCGGCCACGTACGTCAATTTCAATATATTCCTACGGGAGACAAAAATGCACAATAAAAATCGCTTCGCTCCGCCTAGTTACTCCTGTAGATGAACTCGAGGCGGTAGAGCGATCCGAAATCTTCCTTTTTTTGGGATTGTTTGTTGTGTTGTTGGTGGTAACTCGTCCTGAAATATAAGGGTTTTTAAAAGTGGGTTAAAACAGTACGTTGCCAATCGGATTTTTTCACCCATATATAAACGTTTGCCCCCCGGGAATCTCCCTTTTTTGGGGTTGTTTATGTTGTTCCTAACTCGTTCTGGAATATGATGGTATATTCACAATTGGGTAAAAACAGTACGTTAGATCCAAATCGGAATTTTTCACCCACTTATAAACGTTTCCCCCATATTACTATTTCTCTTCTCAACCGCGGGTCCGCCCCGACTATCATCACCAAGCACACCTAAATGGACCTCATCCGTATCTTACCATCTCAACCTAAAGATACCCACCTGTTCCATCAGGACTCTCCTCCTTTACCCTTCCACCTCTCTGTAGTTGCTCGCCAAGTCCAGTCGGAGAATTTGATGACATCAAAATTAACAATCTGTTCACAAAATGTTGGGAAAAAAATCTGGAAATTTGCGGAAATTTTTGAAAAATATGCACATGGTCATCAACTATTCCTTAAAAAGTCTAAAATCATTTTTCGACAAATTTCAATCAATACTATTCACGGTGATATGCAAATATATTTTTCACTCGTGTTTTTCATATCACTAGGGTGGTGAAACTCCATTGTGTCGAGTAAAATCCAAATTCATATTTTTCCATGCTGAAAGTATAAGAGTATGTAATGAAAATTTGTGAAAGGAATTCGAAAATGTGACATTTTCACGCACGATTATATTCACGTTGCTTTGAAATATTAATGTCCACTCGAAAAATATTCAATTTTGATTCACCTCTAGAAAAACATTTTTTTCATCATCACAATTTTATGCAATTTTTCCGCCCAATCGAAACATAAATCCCAAATTCTTTTCGTACCCTTTTTTCCATAACCAAAATTTCAACCAACAAAAAATTTTTCAAAATTTACGCAGTATTTAGATAAATTCTTCCCCCCAAAAACCCAGCGAAGCCCAACCATCAAAATCGTCACAACAAAACTCGCTTCGCTTCGCTAAAACGTTACTTGGTAGGAACGTGAGGAATATATAACACTTGGTAGTATCTTAGGTTCTTCCTGACAAGATACAAAATAGGTCCGAAAATAGGCATGAAAATTTCACTCTTTTGTATAAAATTTTCCCCAATTTTTCCATAGAATTTTCCGATTCTTTCCGATTCTTTCCCATTATTTCTTCACTTTTTTCTCAATTTTCACCAAAATTCCTCAAATTTTCCCAATAACCCATACCACACTTCCCCCACTATTACATGCCCTCCTATCGTCCTGACATCCGTACGGGTCCTGCAGCCTCCGGCTAACCCTTCCCTGCGATCCAGGATTATGAACAACTGCAGATGGATTTATTTTCGTGGCGAGTGACGCTGAAACTCTCCCTGCATAGTCATCATACAATTTTCCTTCACTTTGCTGCTTATCTCACAAAAAAAACAAAAATGACAAAAAAAATCGCTTCGCTCCGCCTACTTTTTCCCGCTTTTTTCATAGACATTCTCAACGCTCTTTTTGTCGGCTTCTTTTTCTCCCGCATTTCCTCATTTTTCTCGTCAATGTCATTTACATTTTCATCAACATTTCCCCGAGATTGCAGGAATTCGTGCAAATCTTTCAGTTCCAGAGCCTGAAATCATACAATCCGAATCGATCAGAATTTTTCGGAGAATTTTTCAACTACATAAGAGACGTTTTCCACATTCACATTATCAAAAACGGAGAGTAAGACTTCATTCCACCGTCTTCAGTGAAAAAAAAATATTATTATTTTTTTCCTTGCGCGACACCCATTCTAGGAGGCGAGTAATAGCCAGTATAGATGTATAGCTGCGGGCCTCAGTGAGTGCTGCCTGAGCCCTGGTGTGAAGCGGTAGGGAGCTCGACGAAGGTATTATTGGAGTTTCACGACTACCCCTTTTACGTGAAGTGGCGTCGTAAAACTCGTCGTGAAAAACGCGATATTCGCGATGATATGCAGTAGTCGTGAAATACCTTTCTCACTAGTAATTTTCATATCACTATTATTAAAAAATTATTATTTTCATTTTTTACAAAATTCTCAAATATCGAAATCATAAAATACCGTAAATTTACGAATTAACGCGCACAAAATAATATATTTTTTTCTCCTATATCAGCTTTTACTATCTTTGAGATTCGCGCTGCTGATAAACAGTGCGGGGGAAAAATTTTTCCGATTTTTTTCGGAAAATATTCCGATATTTTCGATTTTTTCCCGGTATCACCTATGAACTTAAGTAAAAGTATAAAAATAAAGTTGAATTTATCCACAAATTTAATTCTCTACATATTGGACTTTCATCCGTTTTCTGCGAGCGGAATATGTTTTTCACTAGTAGTGTTTTTCATATCACTACGGTGAAATTCCATCATCACTTGACATGATAAAAACTAAAATGATTAAAATAAGATAATATACATTTCCCATTTTCCCAATTATCAACTTTTACTACCATTTCGTCCTCAGCCATAACCCCCTCATCTGCATCGTCACTACTCGCCACTACTGGAGCCACAACACTACTGTTATCGTCAATGACTGCAGTCGAAGTAGCAGTAGATGATATTAGCAAATTCGGAGGATATTCGAAATGGGGTGTATCTGAAAATGAAACTTTTATATGAACAATCGTTTTCACAGTTAATAAAATCAAAAACCACCCGAGCAAAGCGTCAAGTAGTATTGTAAACAACAATGGAGAGAGAGATGGCTTGTTGGTCCATCGATTTAGGTATATATTTAGAGATGATTAAACTATGGAGTTTCACGACGACCCGTTTTACGTGAAGTGGCGTCGTAAAATTCGTCGTGAAAAACGCGATATTCGCGATGATATGCAGTAGTCGTGAAATATCACTAAGGTGGTGAAACTCCATTGTGTATTATCACTCGCGGAAACATATACTTCCTAAAAACGTATTACTCTACTTCACGTTAAACAAACTATTATCAAGTATCAACAACCAACCTACTTCCAACACAATAGTCTCTCAACACCACCCTAGCAGCCGCATATTCATCCGGGACTCTGAAAAGCATGTGCATGCGTGCAAGTGAAAATTCCTCCAAAATTCCCCTACCCTAATTTTAAGAATTTCTTATATCGCAATGCATACGCCGACAGCAGCGCTCGAGCTCTTCCCAATTTTCTGTAGTTCAACGTGCAATACTCCGCACATTTATATTGCTCCAACAACCTGGCAAAAACAACCCTTATTTTCAAATCGATCAACTGGGCGCGCGCTACTCGTCCAGTCCAACTTTCTCAACAATCAGATCTATAGAAGGCCTGTAATCTCGTAGGTAATCGATTGGCACTGTACCTGATTTTCAACGATGGAGTTTCACCTCGGTTAGTATCAAAAAAAATACACATTCACATTTCACTTCGCGTAAAACATGTGGAATGTGCGGATTTGTTTTCACTTCACTTCATATCGCGAGTTTTCACATGGAGTTTAAAACTACAGTGTTGGAATAATATTTATATATGTTTGCTTTCCTCAGCTGAGCTCAGAAGAGTTTATATACAAATTAAAGGGTAGAAGTGTAAAGAAAAAACCAACAATAATTTCCTCTCAGAATTTTCATGTTAAATGATAAAAATTTTAAGAATAATAACAACAACAATAACAACAACAATAACAATAACAATAACAACAACAACAACAACAATAACAACAATAACAACAATAACAACAACAATAACAATAACAACCACACTGTAAGGAATCATGAATTCAAATGAATTGAATAAAAATCAAGTAAAAAAATCAAAAAATTAATTTCTGAAATTCATAAAATTCATAATAAAATAACAACTCCCCAAATTGAACCTATTCCGTATACTACCACTAATAACGAGATCCGCTTTACTCCTCACCGCCGTAGGGAACACCAGCCCTGGACAATCGC
This sequence comes from Perkinsus marinus ATCC 50983, assembly GCF_000006405.1. Lineage (NCBI taxonomy): Eukaryota > Perkinsozoa > Perkinsida > Perkinsidae > Perkinsus > Perkinsus marinus. Next base: position 540,538 of record NW_003213081.1, read on the forward strand.
ATAATTGTATTTTATTTCCACCACCAAAATCTTCCGTCACCTACAACACCATGTTGTAAAAAGCGCGCGCCCAAGTGATCGATTTATATTACCAACTCCAGAGTTTGCAAATGTTTAGTTTTCCCAGGTTGTCGCGACATAGATACTTTTTTAGCTCCCCAGAGAGCATTGATGACGGTACCTAATTGGGCATGAATTGAATCTTACGCGCGGGAACCTAAGATACGCTTGGTTCATAAAACAATCACTGAAAGCTGTCGAAAAATATTAATTTTTCATTATTGGAGTTTCACCCGGGAATATGAAAAAAATATTTCACACAATTCACTTCGTGTGAAACACATAATGTGGTTTTTACGTTAAACAAATCGCCAAGTATTTCATATCAAATATTACGGCACTGAGGGAGTCATCCAACTCTCAGAAATAACGTTCCTAAGATCGCCTCGAGACTAGGATCAGCGATTATAATGGGGAAAATGTTCCGAATGAGCGATTATAATGAGGGGAAAATCTCGAAAATTGGCGGAAAATATCTTCCTAGCCATTTTGAAGGTCCAAAATTCGTTTCCTCCGAAAACATATCAATTTTTCGATGACCCCCTGACGCCACTTCACGTAGAATTTTATTATTGGAGTTTCACCCGGGGATATGAAAAAAAATATTTCACACAATTCACTTCGTAGAAAACAATTGCGTTTTCAGTCGCAAAAATTCACATGGAGTAAATAATGAGATTACTATAAATACTATTTGCACCACTTCACGTAAAACGCGGCGTAAAACTTCGATAATATTATTATTACTTTTCCCCACATTCGGGAATCCGACCATGCCGATAGTCACTTTATCATCATATTCAGCAGCATATTTTTTCAGCAATTCCATCAGGCCTTCTACCGTGAGTACCTATAAAAAGTGAAAATTCTTTTATATTGCATTTTCACCACCCTAGTGATATTTCACGACTACTGCATATCACCGCGAATATCGCGTTTTTCACGCCACTTCACGTAAAACGGGTTGTCGTGAAACTCCATTGTATCGAAAATCAAAAAAATAAAATCATTTCCCATAACCGGAGACCACGATTAAATATTGTTGGAGTTTCACGAGCCGTGATATGACAAAAAAAACACTCGTGAAAAATAAATTTCAATTCATTGCGAATATCGCGTTATTTTCATGGAGTATTACGCCACTTCACGTAAAACCAGTGAAAAAATAATTCCCCAACCCGGAAAAATTTACCCATTTTATTACATCACTATCATCGTCATTAATTCCTTTCCCGAGAGCCGCTTTGCTATCAGCCGAAACAAGTTCTTCCGTACTATCCTAAATGATAAAAAAATTTCACAAATTTTTCTATTTTTAACATTTTTTACGGAAAATTCCACCTAAAGGAACTCGGGGAATTTTCGGGAAATATTTTTCTTGATTTTTCAATCAGATTTCATCCATGCAAAATATTGTCAACTTCATTTCCTCATTTTTCATAATATTCAATAATTTCAGCCAGTAGTAGTCTATTAGATTTTTTTCGCGCGCCACAAAATTATCTGGCATGAATTGGACCTAATCCGTATCTACCACCGCTGAACCTAAGATACCTCTTCAGCAACTTTCATGACTTTTGATAACTCCTGAAGTGCCGAGAAGAATTCAAGTCGGACTCCGGCGTGCTCCTCCTCGAAATATCTGAGGTTCCCCGTCGTAAGATTCAGATTAGGCCCGATTCAGTACTACTTTTTCCACCCATCACGAATTTCCTTTGGCACAAAATCACTTTTATTCATCAACACAACCGAAGACTTTTTCCTCCCCTGCGCCTTCGCAACTTCCTCAACATATCTGCATATGTAAAAAGCGCGCGCCCGATTGATCGATTTCAAACTTACTTCGTAAGGTCTTCACAATAGTAGAACAGCGGATCTCGAGCATCCAAAATTTGGAAAATAACATCGCTCCGCTCAACTGTTCGCCATAGTTGCCGCCAGAAATCCAAATTTTTCTCGAATGGAGTGAGAATATATCCTTGCTGTTCTTCATAGTCTGCAAGTGTCTGTGAAGAAAAAAAATAATAAATTTTCAAAAACAAATACGAGCAGCGGAAAAAACGTTGAATTTGCATTTTTTTTCCGTAAAAAAATATTTTTCAAATTCAGAATTTGTTCCCTTGTGACCGACGAAATTTAATTGTTTAAAACAACATAACTTTTGCAATTGAAGAGGAATCCAGAATTCAATAAAGTGTATATTTTCCCACGCTCCAAATCGATCACGTGATCGATTTCTCCCTACTTTTCTCCACGACAAGAAATTGTCCATTTCCATATCAGCTAATTTCTCCGCTGAAATTCCCGGGGTCCAAAATGGACGTCTTGGGATTCGAACCTGCGACCATCCGATTACCCCCTCCCAGTCGAGCGCTCTACCACTACATCAATATCGATCTGCGGCTTCTCATGCTCGGCAGCTTCCTCCCGAACCAACACGTGGCTGTCAACGTCGACTAGCTGAGCATATCTCTGAGTTTCGAATCTGAAAAAAATTTTTAATAACGAATTTTTCCCCGAAAAATCACAAAAAAATTTGGAAAAACACTAGATTGTTAAAAAAAGGAATTAAATCTACCGTCATTGCTACTGTCGGAAAAAAATTCCCAAATATTCACTTGAGAATTTTCCAACGAAAACTTCACTTATAAAATAAAAGAGAAAAATTATATACGTTTAATAAAAAAATAAAATTTTATACGAAAAATAAAAGAGAACATAGTCATCATCGAAAGCGTGGAAAAATATGCACATGGTCAACTACATTTGGGAAATTTTGGGAGGAAATTATTGTTGGTTTTTTCTGTACACTTCTACTCTATAATTTGTATATAAACTCCTCTGAGCTCAGCTGAGGAAAGCAAACATATATAAATATTTCACAAAATGTCTGTACATTTCTACCGAAAATTCCTAAACTGAGGTTGGGAAAGCAAACATATATTCCTCCTCCAAAATTGATCAAAAAAAACTTCGCTCCGCCTTACTCGCGATGCGATTCTTCTGCTAACTTCATAAATTCCTCCAAATCGTTACGTTCCAAAACGGAGCCTTCCATAGCTGAAAAGGAAAGCGTATCTTAGGTTCACCAATAAAAGATTCAAATGAGGTCCAAAAAAGGCTCAAATTGATCGCCTCCGATGGAGAATTAGTTCACAAAAAATACTCGAAAATATTAAAAGAAAAATTTGGGGAGAAAAATATAGAATAACTCGTTTTTTAACGTCGAAATAATCGTGAATTTTTATGCAACTCTACCACCTTCAATTCTTTTCAATAAATATCAAGAGCAAGCGAGAACGCTCTTCTAGGAAGAATAATTTACCGCAATTTTTTTCCGGAAAAAAGGCCCGTAAAATCATCACAAAGTAAATATGCAATATCGTGAAAATTTTGCAAAAATTGATAGAAAAAATCACAAATATTTTCCCACCAATAAAGATATCTAAGGTTGCCTCCTCAAAGATTCATTTCATGTCCGATTTAGTACCTGTCGATTTATTCCCACCAAATTCCGTCGTATGCAGCCCCACCTTGGAAGCCGTGGAATGCTGCATGCGTCTACGCTGAGTAGAGGCTATCAAGGCCCCCCCTGAAAAAAACGTATCTTTAGGTTGACCGCGGCACTCACAGATAAAAAGATTCCCCTACTACCCATGTTGTTCTTAGAACTCGGTTGTCCTTTCTTCTTACCCATTCTGAACTAAACAATTTTCTTCTCCTTCTTCACCAATCGTGACAAAAGCTAAATCGATCAGATGGGCGCGCGCGTAACTTTCGATTTTATTAAATTCGCTCTATTTTGGGAATTCCTCCCTGTCTCGTGAAAGTGTTCGCAACAGAGTATATCTGTGCGATGTCATATTAGATTTGGTATTATCCCCGAAATTTATAAACTTGCTCACAACAGTGATTGAGGAGGAATATATATTTGCTTTCCTCAGAAGAGTTTATGCACAAATTATAGGGTAGAAGTGTACAGAAACCACATGGTCATCAACTACATGTGTTGGTGGTGATGATGACAATATGTAAATGTGGGGGGAAAGGGATATGCACATGGTCATCAACTACATGTGTTGGTGATGATGATGACAATATGAAAATGTGGGGGGAAAGGGATATGCACATGGTCATCAACTACATGTGTTGGTGATGATGCTGACAATATGAAAATGTGGGGGGAAAGGGATATGCACATGGTCATCAACTACATGTGTTGGTGATGATGATGACAATATGAAAATGTGGGGGGAAAGGGATATGCACATGGTCATCAACTACATGTGTTGGTGATGATGCTGACAATATGAAAATTATTGTTGGTTTCTGTACACTTCTATCCAAATTCGTAAACTCCTGGAGGGAAAACATATATTCCTCCAACACTAATTTTGAAATTCCCAAATGAACACCCCAAAAGTGAAAATAAATTCCTCATTTCCGTCTAGGAAATCTGTACCCGGCGTTCTGGTAGTTTCTGAGATACGCTATAGTGTTACCGGGGGAACCTCACTTTTGGATTTTCTACATGGCTAGGAGCGCTTCAATCGATTTCCCATGTAAATGCCATCACATCGTCATCTAGTGTGGAAATATATATGATTAATTTCCTTACTAATTATAGGAATTCATATTCATCTTAGAGTAGCAATATACAGGAATCATTACGAATTTCCCCAGAGTTGTCATATTGTTATCATCACCAACTCATGCGGTGTGTTTTACCCCACTGTTGTTACCAAACCCTTACTTCGTGTCCCCAAAGGTTATTTACTTTCCTCTCATGTTACTACTACCATCTATAACTCAACACTTCAAAGCGGCCAACCACATCACAACATGGTACACAAATTATCAATTACTACTCAAATCACGACCTTACCTTTCCAACACCGTCACCGCTGCTGGCCTCATGCTCCTCGGGGACGTCCTCGCACAACGGGAAAAGAAGCTTACCACCGTCGAGGTGAAGTACGACCCGTATCGAACTCTCGCCATGGTCATCAGCACCGCCCTCGTAACTCTGCCGTACGTACCCTTTATGCGTTTCCTGGACAGAGTCTTCCCCAACACGTTCATAGGAGCTCTTCAAAAGAGTATACTTAACGCCTCCACGGCAGCAGTGGTGAGTAACTCGTGGATCGTATATACAAGTACTACTATGGACGCTCTCCTCAAGGGGGAAACTGTGGTCAATGCGAAACGGCTGGGGAAAACCGCGCTCGCCCAAAGGATTCTCGGCGTGGCCGGTAACAGTGCACGGTTTTGGGTGCCGGTGAATACGATGACCTTTTGGATGGTGCCGCCACATTTACGCTTGACGGTGAACAGCATGTGTGGATGCGTTTGGTCACGTATGTTGAGTAGACTCTGTAATGATGAAGTATCTTTAGGTTGACCATGTAAGATACAAAATAGGTCCAAATGGTACCGCCATATTTACGCTTGACGGTGAACAGCATCTGTGGATGCGTTCGGTCATGTATGTTGAGTAGACATTATAATGATGAAATATCTTTAGGTTGACCATGTAAGATACAAAATAGGTCCAAACGGATCGTCAATTGATCCCATCTTTAATACTGACAGGTCTTTCGCATCGCGCATTCCTCCCATTTTGTACTGACCAGTCCTCCATTCTTGCGTTCAGTCCGTTACGGAAAAAGCGCGCGCCCAACTAATCGATTTTATTCAACCTTACCAAGTCTTATAAAATCTTGCATTTCCTCCACGCCACTATGCGAAGGCTACGGCAAAGAGCCAAAAGTGAACTTTCTTTCTCTTTGGCTGAGAATTCAAATATTGCATCGTTTTAGTGTTAAACTGCATTATCAACATTTCCAGTATGTCAACTACCACACGTCGAAGTAAGCTCTCGTGTACGCGTATTGGAGGAGGAATATATACATTCGCCTTCTTCCTCAGCTGAGTCCTAGAAGTGTACAAAAACCAACAGAAAAAAAACTCCAGAAATTCCCCAAAAAATTTTCACTATATAAGGTATATATAAGGTTCACTATATATAGTAATTTACTATCAGTAAATCACTGGAGTTTCACCCGTTTTACGTGAAGTGGCGTCGTAAAACTCGTCGTGAAAAACGCGATATTCGCGGTGATATGCAGTAGTCGTGGAATATGTTTTTCATATCACTAGGGTGAAACTCCACTATATATATTTTCACATCATCCTTTCTCTTCCATTTTCAGCTGCGGAGGTGCTATTGATGATCGCACTGATAATCTTCACCTGCGGCGCCTGGTCGAACAACGGACCGGTGCTTCAGTGGCTGACAGTCCTCATCTTTTTCTTCTCAGTTTACATCACCGGTAAGTTTTTCGGAAAAAAAATTTTCCTGTAAAAATTTTTTTCCTCCTCAGATTTGGTATTTTTCCCGGTTGATAAGAACTTCATCCACGACCCTTTTTATTCCACATATTCGAAGCTCACAGATCCTCACTACGAGACCAACCCCTACAACTAGATAGTGAGAATCTTCCCTGTGCGTAAACTGGTATCTTTTTATCTTCTAGAATCTTCGCTGTGCGTAAAAACGTATCTTCTCCAAAATCTTCGCTGTGCGTAAAGTGGTATCTTCTCTAGAATCTTCGCTGTGCGTAAAGTGGTATCTTATCATCCTTTAGAATCTTCGCTGTGCGTAAAGTGGTATCTTTTCATCCTCTAGAATATTCGCTGTGCGTAAACTGGTATCTTTCCCCTCAAAAATCTTCGCTGTGCGTAAAAACGTATCTTCTCCAAAATCTTCGCTGTGCGTAAAAACGTATCTTCTCCAAAATCTTCGCTGTGCGTAAACTGGTATCTTTTCCTCCTTTAGAATCTTCGCTGTGCGTAAAGTGGTATCTTTCCTTACTCCTCTTAGGATCGTTCTCTCACATCAACCATAGAAGACGATGGAAGAGGAGGAGGCGGCTGTTTACTTGCGTGCGATTTTGTCGCGTAGTCGTGTACATTTCGGAGAGTGCCGATGTTGCGTTTTTATCACGTGAAGTGGCGGCGTAAAACTCGTCGTGAAAAACGCGATATTCGCGGTGATATGCAGTAGTCGTCAGGTGGTGAACCTGCAATGTCCCCTCGTCCTCTCCTTAGCCGTTACGAAGGCCGTCTCTGCGTAGTGACCGCCTCCACTGCTGGAATCGGCAAGGCTATCGCAACCAGAATGTTGCAAGAAGGTGGCAAAGTCATCGTAAGCTCAGCAATATGTGTTGGTGCCTGTATGAAATTCTGAGAAAATTTTGGGAAATTCTCCAGTGCAAAGCTCAGCTGAGGAAAGCGAACATATATTACAACACTGGTTTTGGAGGAGGAATATATGTTTACTTTTCCAACCTCAGTTTAGGAATTTGGGTAGAAGTGTACTGACATTTTGTGAAATATTTATATATGTTTGCTTTCCTCAGCTGAGCTCAGAAGAGTTTATATACAAATTATAGGGTAGAAGTGTACAGAAACCAACAATAATTTCCTCATAATTTTCCCATCGTTGAAAACTGTTTTTCCACAAAAATGCAATTTAGATATCATCAAGAAAACAAGCCTCAGTGGACGCAGCTCTCGCCGAGTTGAAGCCGGAGTTTGGAGAGCGCGTGAAAGGTACGATACACTACGTGTGAATTTGATATGCAAATGTGTGTTATTTTGTTGGATAAATTATAGTGAACAAATTGTCGCTATCATCACACTCCCAAACGGGTACTCTCATCACAACACATAGTTATTGTCACATTGGAGTTTCACCACCCTAGTGATATGAAAAACATATTTCACGACTACTGCATATCACCGCGAATATCGCGTTTTTCACGACGAGTTTTACGACGCCACTTCACGTAAAACGGGTAGTCGTGAAACTCCATTGTATATGCGATATAGTTTCAGATCGATTCTTATTAATCTCGGAAAATAACAAATATTTGCATATCAAATGAAGAGTGAGTCGCACATTCACAAGGGAGTTTTCCCAGGAGTGGTATGTAACGTTTCCAAGGCTGAAGACCGCGCCGCTCTACTCAACGCTGCAATCACTTTCGGAGATGGCATGATCGACGTTTTGGTAAGCTCACCGCGTACCGTGTTCAGTGAAATAGTATTCTCAACGACTTCAATTTTTTGACTTGTTTTTTTTTCATTTTTTTCAATTTTTTTTCAATCTCAAATTTGAGGAGTCTTAGATATGCATATTTCTTCGCTTCACACTGCACATTGAAGTTTCACCCGTTCTACGTGAGAAAAGCGATATTCACACTACGCAGCTGTCGTGAAATATGTTTTTCATATCACTAGAGTGAAACTCCATTATTTGAAAATCTATAATTCACAACTACAGCATCTCAACAGATGAAATTAATTTCCAATGAATTTTTAACATTCATAACAACATTAATTCTCAACGTGTGAACGCAAACGCAGTTTTTTCAGGTAAAATTAATTTTTTTACGAAAAATTTAAATTTTTTTACCTTTTTTGTTGACATTTCCCCCATGGTTTCAATAAGAAAATTGATGTTATACCCGATTTATTCGAAACTTCAATTCGAAGATAAAACAATTCCGCTGTAGTAGCTAAAATGAATTCCTAATTTCCTAGATAGAACTAATTTTTGTTGGTTTTTTGGTACAGACTTTTCCAAAAATTTCGCAGAATTTTCACCCTAGTGATATGAAAAAAATATATTTCACGACTGCTGTAAAACGGGTCATGAAACTCCAATATTATTACAAAATTATATTCACAATGAATAATAATAAAGATATATTTTCTACTATATTTTCTCCGTAGGTTTCTAATGCGGCTTCCAGCATCACCGTCGGTCCAACCGAAAATTGCAACGATCAACAGTGGGATAAAATGTTCGAAAACAACGTGAAGTCGGCGTGGCTGTTGACGAAGGAGTTCAAGAATCACATGAGGAAAGGCACCAGTGCAGTTCTCTTCGTGACGAGCATTGCTGCGTAAGGAGTGTTGGAGGAGGAATATATGTTTGCTTTCCTCAGCTGAGCTCAGAAGAGTTTATATACAAATTATCGGGTAGAAGTGTACAGAATTTTCATATTGTCATCATCATCACCAGCACATGTAGTTGATGACCATGTGCATATCCCTTTCCCCCCACATTTTCATATTGTCATCATCATCACCAACACATGTAGTTGATGACCATGTGCATATCCCTTTCCCCCCACATTTTCATATTGTCATCATCATCACCAACACATGTAGTTGATGACCATGTGCATATCCCTTTCCCCCCACATTTTCATATTGTCATCATCATCACCAACACATGTAGTTGATGGTGACCATGTGCATATCCCTTTCCCCCCACATTTTCATATTGTCATCATCATCACCAACACATGTAGTTGATGACCATGTGCATATCCCTTTCCCCCCACATTTTCATATTGTCATCATCATCACCAACACATGTAGTTGATGACCATGTGCATATCCCTTTCCCCCCACATTTTCATATTGTCATCATCACCAACACATGTAGTTGATGACCATGTGCATATCCCTTCCCCCCACATTTTCATTTTGTCATCATCACCAACACATGTGCATATTTCGCTGCGTGTTGACAATCGCTCTCACTGCGTTAACGCGAAACAAGCGGGATCATACCCCATACATACTAGGGCCAGTTGGTAGACATTCCAGAGTAGCATTACAATTTCCGTCATCATCAAATTTTCAGGTTTTCCCTAATGCCGCCTCTTGCTGTTTACGGTGTCACCAAAACTGCTCTCACTGGACTGATGAAAGCTCTAGCGCAAGAACTAGGTGAGATGAAACTACATGTTGCGAATTAATCGAGTTTCACCCTAGCGATATGAAAAATGGAATAATGTACAGTGTGAAGCGAAGAGTTATGCATATCTAAGACGCCCTAAAATTTGAGATTAATACGACTATAAACTACGAAACGCTTCTAAAACGATTCACATTGTTATCATGTTGATATCACAAAAAATTGAAGTCGTTGAAAATACTATTTCACATTCGCAGTAGTCGTGTTTTTCATATCACTAGGGTGTAACTCCATTGATAATGCAGGTCCTGAAGGCGTTCGAGTCAACGCTCTCGCCCCTGGAGTTGTCAGAACAAAGTGAGTAGAAAAATACAGTGCGTGTCAATTTGATATGTAAATGTTTGCCACCGAATTTTACGCCACTTCACGTAAAACTGATGAAACTCCTATGAAAACTCACAAGTACTAAAAACACTTTTTCCTTCTCAGATTCAGCGAGCTCCTATGGAAGAACGAAAACGCCAAAAATCTATGGACAAATCAGTCTATGTTACAGCGCATCGCAGAACCGGTGAGGATAATTTCCGAAAATTTTCAGACTTCTTTTCCCCTCAGGAGGAGATGGCTGGCCCTGCGGCATTCCTGTGCTCCTCAGACGCCTCCTATGTTACTGGAGAGACTCTTCTCGCGTCCGGTGGAGTCAGTTCCCGGTTGTGATTTTTTCATAAGTTTCATGTTAATCTTGAATGTGTTGAATTGAGTACACTGCAAGGAAATAGATCATCGGCTGAGTTTCACCCTAGTGATATGAAAAAGTAAATTTCACAATTAAACACGCGATGTGTTTTACGTGGAGAGAAAAGGAAAAAATAGTGACAATTCTGGGTCAAGAAAAGGAAAAAAATAGTGACAGTTCTGGGTCGAGAAAAGGAAAAAATAGTGACAATTCTGGGTCGAGAAAAGAAAAAAATAGTGATAGTTCTGGGTCGGCAAAGGTGAAGGTTCATTCCCCCTTACTCTCTTATTGTTGTCCAAAGATTAGCAGATACAAATTTACGTAACAGTAGGGCGACTCCAACAAGAATGGTCATCCAGAACTGTCACTATATTAGTGACAAGCCTAGTACAACTTATGGAGAAACAAGTTGGTGCGAAGAAATGTTTTTCATTCCAGCTTGAATGCAAATGGATTCCAATGAGAATCATGTAGTGATATTTTTATCAGTGAACGTATATCGCTCAGGAGAGGAACTATGCTACGATTATGGTGACTGTGTTGAGCGTTTTGTCACGCCAGTTGGGAGAGTAGGTAGATAAAGATGTTCAAACCGTTTAACGTGAAGTGGTGTAATACTCAATGTGGAAAACGCGATATAAAGTGAATTGAAAGACTTCGGAGTTGATCCAGAACTGTCACTATTTTTTTCTTTTACCGCCTTATACTGACTATTAACACAAAGCGATCCTTTCCAGTACACAATCGAATGCGAGGAACATTAAACTGTAGCCGTTCCGCTTGGGCGTTTGCTTCCTTCTTTCTTCTGATTATCCTAAAAATCCAATCGCGATGGTTAACAACAATTCACAAAAACTCACCCAAAACATTTGCGACACCGATTTTTCCTCGTAAATACGCAACATAACTTCCGCTAAAACTTGACCCAAAGAAAGGACCTGAAACTTTCCAAATAATAATCGATTGATTCACGAATTCTCTCACTCTTATTTTTTCGCTTTTCCGTGCGTGCTCAGGAAAAGGAAGCGAGTTGGTGATAACAACTTCAGTAACTCCTCGACGATTAATGCGTTCCATCGCTGCTGGTGACAACACGCCGTGAGTGGCGTACATGTAAATCCTAAATATCATCAACAATTTTATCAGCCCCTTCGGAAGTTTTTTTGGGGTAGGGTCTATCGCGGAAAAAATAGAACGAAATTTTGTGAAATTAAACTGAAAAGAAGGAAAATTATGAATAAAATACGAAAAAAATGTAAAAAATCTGCATTTATATTCGATTGTGGAATTACATCAATGACAGTGGTATCACTTGTTTCATTTAATATTGCTATATCAATAAGTTTGCGTTATTATATAAAACCATAAATCTGTGAGATCAGTCACCGAAGAAAAAGGCCTTTTAATACAGGTAGATATCAGTGTTGCAGAAATATATATTCATTTTCCTCTGCTGAGCTCAGGAGTTTACACTTCCCCCCAAAATTCCCATCTTGTGCATCATATTTTCCCATAAAAAAATCGCTCACCTTCGCGCGCCGTGTTGACGTAGATCCTTCACCGTTCGAGACATTCGTTTAGCGCTGTCGATGATGTCGTCAACAATGATACAGTCTCGGCCTTCAACTGAAAAGGGATTGTGCGTATCAGTGTTGGAGGTGGAATATATGTTTGCTTTCCTCAGCTGAGCTCAAAGGAGTTTATGTACAAATTATAGGGTAGAAGTGTACAGAAACCAACAATAATTTCCTCTCAGAATTTCCATACGAATATACACAATGGGCCTAATCCGTATCTTAGTCGCTTGAACCTAAGATTCCCTCACCATCGCCAACCAGCCAATCTTTCGTCACCAGACTCGCCAACGACTTCTTCCATCCAGACGGCATTATCACTTGCTGACAAAAATGTCAAACAATCACCATTTTCACAGCGGAGCGAAGCACATACTGTCCCATCTGCCGATAAATGTGGTTTTCCTGTTGTTGCTATTGGTACTTCTCCATCTTTACCAATAATGGTAACAGCTTCGTCGGGCGATCGCTCCGCGAGCTGCGCTTTTCCTGAACAAAAGTAAGATTTGCGTATATACATATATTCATCTAGAGTAGTACCTATTGGTGACCGACGATATGAAATTTTTGGGGAAAATTCGGGAAATTCTCGTTGGTTTCTGCACATTTTTACCCGAATCCTATACTCCTGAGTTCAGTTGCGAAAAGCGAACATATATTCCAACACCGGTTGGTACAAAGTCGGACCTATTCCGTATCTTACTATTATAAAGATACGCGTGTGTCTACTCATCGTCGCTTGCCTAAATAGTGTAGGAAATTCTATTCAGGAGCGACGTCTTAGACTTTCTTTCCAGTGCGGTAGAATATGCACATTTTCAACCACATATGTTGGTGCTAAAATGGAAATTCTGAGAAAATTTCGGGAAATACTCAACTACTTTTCACTCGGATTTGTATATGAACTTCTATAGTTAGTGAGGAAACTTCTAAGATCAGTTGAGGAAAGCAAACACATATATTCCTACGCTGCTTTATCTGTGTTGGAGAAATATATATTCGCTTCCCTCTAGCAAGGAATTTACATACAGAATTTGGGTAGAAGTGTACAGGAAATTTCCTCACAAATTCACAATCGTCACTACTTTTTTTTATGAAGTTTCCAAAGTGCCTCGCAAAGACGAAAAAATACAACAATTTATTCTTTAAAAATTAATACCAAAATCGCGTGAAATTAGCAATAAAAATTCTCTTTTACCCAACTTACGATTCGACACCATCGTTGCAAGCCCACAGTTGACACCATGATTCTGAAGTCTTCGCCAGAACAAGAACGCTCTGAAAAAAATAATAACAAGAAAACTTCGCTCCGCTAAGCTGATCTCACCTATCACTAGCAGTGCTATCAGGCGCAACAATAACAGGATTATGAAGATCTTTTCCAAGGAAGTATTTCAACGGCAACCCGAGAGGATCGATGTTCGTAACAGGGACGTCGAAACAGCTGAAATAAAAAATGCCTCTACCAGGGTTCGAACCGGGGACCTTCTGCTTACCCTTCCAAACTGCCCTCATGCAGATCCACTGTGACAATTCGATCGACTCCCATCGCTTCGTACATAAGTGCGATATCACTTGCAGCGAGCGGAGTTGCTGGTTGGGTCAGCGCCGGGTCTCCAGCTACGCCCTCAGACTCCATATGCCTGAGCTTAACATTGCCCCCCCCCCGTGGAATGAAAAATATTGGAGTTTCACCCGTTAATGTGAAGTGGAGTAATACTACATGCAAATTTTAGGAAGTATATGTTTTTCAATAGTTTTATGCGAAATCTATATTTTTTCATATCACTAGGGTGAAAGTAAAAAAGATATTTCACAATACACTTCGAGAAAGACAATTATACGATCGGTCGCAGAAACATATACTGGCTATACTCTACATGTAGTAGTCGCGTTAAACGGATGAAGCTCCAATAAAATACTCTGTTAATGGAGTTTCGCCCGTTTTACGTGAACGCGATATTCACACTACGCAGTAGTCGTGAAATGTGTTTTTCATATCACTAGGGTGAAAGTCCAAGGAAGCCATGTTTGAAATCTCTATAGAATATCAGTCTTGGAGAAGTATATGTTCGCTTTCCTCAGCTGAGCTCAGGAAATTTCCTCCCAATTTTCACACATAGTTGAACATTTTCCCTCCTCACCGAGTTACCCACCTAGCATATGCAAAGTAAGGGGTGACCAGCGTGATACTCCTAGCACTCGCTCTACGTAGCGCTGATATCTGTGATAAACATGAATATAAAGAAATGCTATTCTCGTAGCGTCTGTACCATCAGACAGGACTCCATAATAGCATCGTGTAAACATTTACTTCGAGAAACTCCGCTTTTTTTACTAATAGGGAATTGCTGAGTATAGAAAACAACAACAAGGAGTATCCGAGCGGACCTATTCCGTATCTTTATCGACCAACCTGTATGATATAGCAATCCTGGCCACGCACTTCATCCAGTATCTTCACTATAACTTCACCATCAGCAAATCTATAACAAATCGATACCACTCCATTTTCAATTCGACTCTCACTCAAGGAGTCATCCAGCTCTCAGAAATAACGTTCCCAATAAACGTCCCCCAATCCCGCCGAGAATGGGTAAAATGTTCCGAATGAGCGATTATAATGGGGAAAATGTTCCGAATGAGCGATTATAATGGGGAAAAAGTTCCGAATGAGCGATTATAATGGGGAAAAAGTTCCGAATGAGCGATTATAATGGGGAAATTCTCGAAAGTTAGCCGAAAAGATATTACTAGCCATTTTGAAAGTCCAAAATTCGTTTCCTCCGAAAACATTTTCAAGTTCCTCGATGACCCCCTGCTCTCACTTCCCGGTATACGCCCTTCCTTTGGTGGTACTCAAATTCGCACAAATCTCCGAGGCTAGTTGTTCCGAATCAGAGCAAGCGAAGACTTTCATATCTGATTAAAAAACCGTTAAATCGCTCTTGCCGATGGAGTTTCACGCCTTTTACGAAACGCGATATCATTCGCGGTGATATTTTTCACTAGGGTGGTGAAACTCCAATAATTATTCTCACATTTATGCTTCCCAGGATCCACATAATACTCCTCCGTTTCCTCCGACTCAGGCTCATCGTCCATCGCTGATCGCAACGGTTGCTCCTGTGGTCGCGGCGGACCTAAAAAGGACCCCGGTTCAATCCCTGGTTACCGCACTTTTTACCGCTCTCATTATCAGCAGTAGCACTAGCATCTTCATCTGCCGCTGGGGACGGTGTGATTAGTGAAGAGAAGTCACCTAAGATTCACAAATCTTGCAATCTTGCAATTCCTCAACGCTCCCACCCAGCCCAGGGATGTAATTCGACGACTTGTTTTTCTCCTCGAGCAAAGCCACACCCATTGGTGTCACCAACAACCCCAACGCTGTCACCACTCCGAACAGACCTGGCAAAAACATCGTGAGCGAACGAAACGTATCAGGAAAATTCCGAGAAAATTTCATTTCCAGACTCCTTGTTAAAGTATATGTTCGCCCTCTCTAGGAATTTTTATACGAATTTGAAAAGAGCTGTACAGAACCCAAAAGTAATTTCCGTACTATCACCAACACATACGCGAAATTTCCCCCACTGACCATAGCAGTGCGGGAATATATGCACATAATCAACTACATGTGTTGCTAGTGGAGATTTTGAGAAAATTTTGCGAAATTATCGTTGATTTTTGTATACTTATACCCAAAATCGTGTAATTTTTCATAATAAAGTGAAGAAACCTAGTAGCTCAGTTGAGGAAACCAAACATATATTCCTGTACTAGACCAGAGTACTTCAAACATAACTCGATCGCTGTTAATCGCGGGATCAGAATATCCTGACGCGAACCACCGCATTTGCAGTAGCTTTCGAAATCCCCCGAAGTTAAACTCAATTTCACATTGGGAACTCCATGTTAAAGAATCTAATATCTCGCATATGGCAGTCCGCCCTCATAAGCGTTCGTTTGCCTCACAGTGACATCAATGCACTGTGCAGTTTATGACGGGATCACAATTTTCACGCCATACCAGACAACCACCACAGATATGAGTATTCATCATACGTTCCGTTTGAGGAAACTATCAGTTCGCAGTAATACTAACTTTAGAACTTCGAAAGGAATCTTCTGAGAACCAGCCAAGTCCACCCAAGCTGGGCTTCTCAGCCCAAACATAAGGACTAATACAGCCTTTGCTGCTTATGCGTTACCGAGGCTCCGTTGCAGCTAAATCACGGCTTTATTCTCATTTATTAATCTCCACCACAATAATAGAGCAACTGAAGCTTCTCCACAAGTTCAGCGCCTTCCAACCCCACCTGCCCGCTGAAGTTTCGAGCGCGAACCCTCATTTTACTCTGACCGTAGAATGATGTTTTGTCAAGCATAACGGCCCAACGCCCAAATTTTCAATTCCATCTCTTAATCTGGTGCTGATGAAAGTATCGCTTTCGACCAGTTCGAGTGCTGTGTATTTGAATCGGCAGTGTTAGAACTTGAACGCGAGCCCATCTAGAAACAGGCCATGTTATCGGTCACGACTCGTCAGAAATCACGGGATGAAATTGGATCCTTGTTACTCCATTCAAGCTCGCTCTCGCATATGATCATTGAATAGCAACACGAGATCGATCAGATGCTGGTAGTCTGCAGTGTGAGGTTTCTCGCGAGGAGTCACCCTACGTTAACTTCTAACTACCACATTAACACCCTTGGCTCCATCAAGCATGCGGCAAAATCAACTATGCTAACTTCTTCTGTCGCTCGATATTCTCGATATCGTCTGCGCCATGTCCCGCATGGTCATCACAACCATCACTACAGCTTCTGGCCCTGGCTGGCTCCGTACTGAAAGTGCCGTGCGAATCGCCAGAATCCACAGAAGCACATAAAAGTTGTGGGAGTTCTGATGGAGAGGCTCAAAACCATGAGTTAGCGTTGGAGGGACCCTAAAACTGCTTTGACATAGCACTGCCGTATTTAGGAGTTGATTTTGATTCATAGATGCAGCCAATGAATGCCATAAGTAAAAGTTTTACGTATGGCATTTATACAGTAAAACATATTCGACGAAATTTTTCCGTCGATAAATACACCAACCAGGAAATCAGAAAAACTGATGAAACTCCCCCACCGCGAAAAAGATAGTGAATACAGCAATCACCAGTATTCAAACTGTACAGCAATACAGTACCAGAACACTCATCTCACCTGTGCCAGCTTTGGCGAATCTCTCCTTCCCAGCCAAACGCTTCCATAATGCCACACTACTCCCGGCTCTCGGAGTGAGCCGAGTCGCTGTGACCGAAGCCATCACCCTCGTCATCCATGGCAACATTTTCGACCAATTATTCTATTCACCAGGACGGTGCCGAGTGAGATAAGGTAAACCTGAACTCTGAAAAAGTCCAGCAAGATTACATTCATTTTCTCTACTACAACGCGGAACTTTTCACTGTGAAACTCTTCATAAGTAAAATACTTAAATCATGCGTGGTTTCCCACAAGGTTCCGATGCATACCACCTCCAAGTTGAAAGTTGAACCGCCACGATTAACCTCCCATGATCAACTGCATGAAGAAAAAAAGTTCATAAAATACATCAATCCCGACCTTCTTACACATAAAAGAATCGCAATAACCCCCCTCCCCAACAAAACACATCACTTCAAGATAAAACAATCCATGTATGAGAAAACCCGTCCAGCAACACTCTCCCACGCCCGTTCGTTTTCCGAGCAAAATTATTTTCCTCCCACAACATCAGCGATTCCTCTCAAAATATTTTCCCTCCACGCCGAATTGAGCAGAGCTTCGCCGTGTATACCATCGTCATTCCAATCAACTCTCATTGGTTGGAATAAATCCTCATGCCCCTTTTTCCTAAGCGTAGAATAATTTCGCGGCGGGCGACAATTACGGGGGGAATTTTTTTCCTCACAAATTCCTCGACTGCTCGTGTAGTCGTGATTTCTTCAATTGATCCTCTCGAGTAATCGCCAGACGCGCCGCCCTAAAAAGCCTATATTCACCACCCCAACCTAATCCGTATCTTCCACACAGCAACCTAAGATACTCACGATTCAGCCTCCAACAACCTCCTTATCGAGTGAGCTGGTACTATGAAATCTTTGCCGCACAACGACACGTGCGTGGGGACATTCCGCAGTTCTTCGGGCCAGACGTTATTCTGATACAAAAACCATCAAATTGCTCCAATATTAACAATGTGGGGGGAATATGCACATGGTCATCAACTACATGTGTTGGTGATGATGATGACAATATGAAAATGTGGGGGGAAAATAATATGCACATGGTCATCAACTACATGTGTTGGTGATGATGACAATATGAAAATGTGGGGGGAAAATAGTATGCACATGATCATCAACTACATGTGTTGGTGATGATGATGACAATATGAAAATGTGGGGGGAAAGGGATATGCATATGGTCATCAAGTACATGTGTTGGTGATGATGATGACAATATGAAAATGTGGGGGGAAAGGGATATGCACATGGTCATCAACTACATGTGTTGGTGATGATGATGACAATATGAAAATTCTCGTTGGTTTCTGTACACTTCTACCCTATAATTCGTATCTAAACTCCTCTGAGCTCAGCAGAGGCAAGCAAACATATATTCCTCCTCCAACACTAATTATCAATAACTTCCTCACCTGTTCCCAAAAGAAATTCCTCGTCAATGTATGTGCCGTATACAACTCCCTGAAGACCAGATAAGTAGCCAATATCCCGATCGGATCTTCATGGACCTAAAAACGCTGAGGTCTACCCACCCAGGTTCGATCCCCGCGGCCGTCACTTTTCTCTGCGTATTCAACAACAAGTCGTTCTTCACTAACAGGAAGCATACCGGGTCCATCAAACTCAAAGAGGCGATCCTGTTGAGTTCATGCGTCTGAATACAAAATCTTGCAATCTTGCATTTCCTCAACGCTACCGCTACTACTACCAACATCCATCTCACCACGAATGTTCCAAAGCTGTGGCCAATCTAAAATGAAAATATGCATATGGTCAATCACATGAGTTGGCGATAACAATATGACAAAATTCTGAGGATTTTTTTGGCAAATTCCACCCCCGAATTTACATGTAAACTCTCGGGAGAGGGTAAACATATATTCCACCAACACTAGCATAGATTCGAACCCGCGCGGGAAAAGGGCTATGACCATGTGAGCACGGGAGTATCCCCACGCCGTCAGCATGTCCGCCACAACCACGCACATTTCGCGAGCCGAGGGAAGGTTGGGATATGGCCGCATTGCTACCTTGAAAAGTTGAAAAAATATCAATTTTCCCGGAAAATTTTCAACAATTTACTCCCAAAATAATGTCTAGCACACACGAAAGACAATTTACATAATTTTCCGGAAAAAAAAAATAAAATCATCGCAAAATTTTAATACTTAACGTTAATTTTCCCGAAAACTTCTGAACAATTTCTTCCCATATTAGAGCGTCCAGCACTCTACTTTTCCGCCAAAAATTACAGAAAATTTTCGGGAAATTTTCATATTTCTCAACTACATGAGGAAGTTCTATGCAAAAGAGGTCTCTATCCGGAAATGCCCTCCTGAGATCGCGCACGAACGGAATGTACGGCAGAAGGCCAACACCCAGGCCATGACAGAATCTAAGGAAAAAAAGATTCAAAGCAGGTCCGGTATGAGCCCATAATTTCCGGGAAAAATTGATGACCGAAAAAATATTTTGGGCTTGAAGTTTTTCATTTTTTTCGTAAAAAATGAAATTTCGAAATTTTCCAAGCTCGAAAATTTAAATTGATATTTTAAAAGCTGTCTTCTACCTCCCCCATTTTTTCGCATATCCTAAAACCACTTGTCCGAATAATTGTGTGAAAATTTCCGGAAATTTTTCACAATTTTTCCGTAAAAAATACCAAAATTTTCCACTTACACGATGGGCTCCATCATCATTTCCTCTTCAATGGCAGCGCGTGAATGCCAATATTCCAAAGTTCCCGAACGATATTTCCTACAACAAATATGTCACAAAAATTCACTTGAAAAATGCTGTTGCATCATTTTCCCGTAGCACACAATGTGTCTCCCTCTGGTGAAAGAATTACTAAGCATCTAAATCGGCTTAGTGCGCTCAACCAGGAACATATAATATTACCGGGGAAAATTTCTCATTTTCCCACACTTCAATGAGTTTTGTATATGTCGTCACATTAGGAACATTTTCCCGATTGTTATCAAATCCTACGTGAATCCGACAAGCTTTTCCAATACAATGTCAGTGACAATTGGTAATACAAAATGCGTAACGCCATAGCAGAGGAAAGGACGGTATCTGTAGAGAAAAAACAGGCTCGAAAATTTCCAGTGCGTAAAAGTCTCAACTATACTGAATTCATTTCGAAAAATTATGAAAAAATGTTAAATTTCACGTAAAAAAAACTCAATCATCCTAATTTATATCACCAAAAATCAGCACATTTCCCTTCTTACAAAGCTGGTATAGGGTCGTTCATTATTCGCATGCACTTCACATCCTCATTTCTACCATCTGAGTGTGAAAAAAATAAAATTTTAGTGACGTAATACACCATAAAAAGTGAATTAAAATCACTTGACGAACTACACCCAAATTTCACGTAAAACACATCACGTGTTTTACGCGTTATTCGCGAAGTGGAATATATTTTTCATATCCAATGATGAAAACATTCAAAACCTGCCCAAAATAATACCATACTTCGTATCAAAATCATTCGGAAAAAAATTTTTCAAGAAAAATTTTTTCCCTCTCACCTTGCAATTGATCCGAAATATGCGCCCATTCTGCCAAGTAATCGACCATAACCTGAAAATTTCAAATTCAACACATCTGAAAATTTCACATTTCCCAAGACTACTCTCAATTCTTCTTTTTCCACTACTGATAACTCGCTCACCTAAAAAGGATCAAATCATGATGCTGATCGGAAACAGTTCAATGCAGTGTGAAGCAAACAGTTATGCATACTTACATTTTACGAATGTAAACGAAAAAATTGGTAAAAAATACCATTACCAGGAAATGCTGTAGTTATGAATTTTGGATATCAAAATAATCGAGTTCCACGACTACCCGTTTTACGCGAACTTGGTGAAAAACGCGATATTCGCGGTGATATGCAGCAATCATGAAATATGTTTTTCACCAGTGTTTTTCATATCACTGGGTGGTGAAACTCCACTGCATACTGCCGACCAAACAGTGTTGAGAATTATTGTTTTATCAATCCAGTTCCACCCTAGTGATATGAAAAACACTAGTGAAAACCATATTTCACAAACCACTGAATAGCGCGAATATTGGAGTTTTTCACATAGTATTACGCCACTTCGCGTAAAACGGGTCGTGAAATTCCAATGAACAATTTTCGCCTCCCAAAAATTTTTTCTCACCTGCCGATATTCAAAGAAATATTCAGCGACCCACTCATCGAGATTTCCGCGTTGGAGACTGTCAACTGATGCCCCGTAATACCAACTGAAATTACAAAGTAGCAAACTCAAAGGGTCTCAACCCACCTCGATATCTCCGCCCTAAGAAGAGCTCTCACTTTCACTGCATACATATCGTCTTCTTCTGTGAATAAACCAGAACCTATTACTACTACTACTACTACTACTACTACTACTACTACTACTACTACTACTACTACTACTACTACTACTACAACAACTACTACAAAAATAAGATTTACTCCGTCGAAACTTTCTTGGAAGTATCACTCTGTTGAGTCACGCTGAATACTATAACGAGGTGAGATGCCGAAATCTTTAACTGTCGCTTGTCTCCGTGCGAAAGCTCAAGACTGCGACAATCAATGGTTGATTTCCTTCTACTGACCAACGAGTTGGCCATGTCTCAGCTTCTGTTGGCGTGAAAAGTTAAAATCAAAATATCCGTATATTATTACTCTACGGTTTAATCTATCGAATAATACAAAAAAATAGCATCGGAAATTTAATCCCAAAAGAAACAATTTTTATTTTTCGACATAGCTCGAATTTTCGATATGAAAATATATGAAATGTGTGAAACCACGAAACTAGTTCCCCATTATGAAATATGAAAAAAAAATTGTATACCGTACCACTCCAGCGAAGATTTCCCGACAGAACTCACGCTGTCTTACTAGGCTGCCGTAATATACCAACGCCTTCATCATGTGTTTTCTCCCAATCTCGAACCAACTGTTCACACGTAAAGTCCGCCTTCGAGCTCACCATCGCCAGCCGTCTGCGTCTGCTACTAGGGGGACTCCACGTACCTGGCAAGGCGCTTGTGCGACGTACAACACCTCAAAATTTCCGTGATGAAAATTTCATCAAGAAAATTTTAAAGTGAAGTCTCATGTGAATTTCATCATGAAATGATTTTTGCGTCGAATTTTCAATCCCGACATCCAAACGAAACGACGCCAATTTATAAGTACCCCATGAAAAACCATTCCGGCACTTGAAAAGTGCCACTTCCTCACATAACAACATAGTTAGTAATCTTACATTACTATAACTGAATCACGGTGACACACTGTGGTGACACTATCACCCCATTGAACTTGCCGTTGTCAACCTCCATCGTCGTCATCGAATCAGCTTCTTACACTCAAATCAGCAGTTCCCCTCAGAGCACTAGCCAACACAGACACACCGTCCGCCTCTGCTAACTTCCGCAGATCCAATACCAAACTGTGTGCGAAGCAACCGTCTTTCCTCGAGAACATCCATAACTAACGCGTTCTTCTCTGAGAGATGGTCAGTCAACTGCTAGGAATCGATCATCAGTTTTAAAGTTGAAATACGGAAATTCTCCCGCGCTCTCATCTGCGTTATGCCAGGTTTGTACCAGCTGCGAACCAAACACCCTCCCTCCTTGTCGACCAACTTGATGATGTTGCGTACACCTTTAGTTGAACATATCCAATAGTTGAATATTCGATGAATACCAAACCCCGCAGGCCTCAAGTTGAACATACCTCTCCAGATTCATTGTATCAAAAACTATCGGTGAGATGCTCACGCGGATCAGCGCATTTGACATAATTGTCCTTCGCTGATGTGAGCATCAAGTGCGAAAATCATCCTCCATCGGAAAACACACCTGTAGTATTTAGTTTTCCAGTGCACATAATCTACATATACCGCTTCGAACAACCCCACAATGCAGTCCCTCCTCGAAGCCTATCTACCATTCAATCCACATTATTCAATTGTGTATCGTTTCAACCTGTGATTCACAGAGATGCTCAGTGAGCACTGTCACCACAACCAGCAACTGACCAAGACGGCCCAACCAGAGCCGCCTCTGCCAGTACCATCTCTCTCTCTCTCTCTCGCTCGCAGCCGCCATACGGCCAGGCGACTCCAAAACCACCATGAAGATAATGTTGGAGTTTATGGATTCCAAGTAGGGCGAACCAGACCACCGAAGGAAGGCCGATGTGGCCATATATGACTCATATAATATGATACGGCTCTTCATTAATCGTACTAGCAGTACATACCAAAATACAAACCATGCAGAATACTACAGCGTGGGAGTCGCCTCCTCTGTTTTTCCTTTTTTTCCTTTTTTTTCTTTTTTTTCGATAGTACTAGCTTGTATGAGAGCTACTTACAGTACTTCTAATACAAGCATACTAGCAGTAACTTCACTTCATAATACCCCATTCGAAGTCTTCATGGTAACGTGTTGAGAATCCATAGAGCTGCGAAGTCCCCGCCGAAACTCTCTGTGAGAGCAACAGCCATCTGTTCACATAGAGACTATCATAAAGCCACTCTACAGGAAGAAGATCTTCCCTTCACCGAATTTCATCCCGAAACCAGGAGCGCCCAAAAAACTATTACAAACATCCAACAGCGACTGAGCCTCGCGATTTAGATTTTCATGAATATCCCGAGAGCTGCTGAGCTGGTAGGACTGCGAAGCGCACTGAAAAAAAAAATTCTAATTTCGTCACTCCAACAACACCGTTAATTCCTATCACAAATTTCGTTGCTCGTAACGTGACAAAAATTTCAGAATTTCAGAAGAAAAAAAAAATTCCGAAATAATGACCATTAAAATCTATCGCTAATCCTCGTGCGTCTCCTACCAAGTCATCAGCCAAAGAAACCCAATAAGTCTGCGTTTTATCAATCGCGGATTTTCCCCCTCCTCACTACCCGTTCTAACATAGGCTGTGATGCATTATGATGCGGATTCACCGCTACGTGAACCTGAAAAAACTTTTTCGCAAAATTCATACGTACTTAAACTTATTGAGATTTCACGTCAATGACAACCCTTATAGGATTCAATACTTATAGTAATTCCTTTGCCAACAACAACAATCTCTCAAATAAAGGGAGCGTTTTCTTGAGACTAAATTCTACTTTTCGTTAGAGCAAACCTCTTAAAGTGATAATATACAGTTCACTAAGCGAAAGCTTACATGTATTTCATGCAACCCTCTGAGACACCTTTTGAGTCTATCCATCCTAGAAGAACAGCACTGAGGTGCTCCTCCACACGGTGGTGGAAGATGCGCCTAAAAATATTCTCATACCACTCCTTCGTTAACTCTTCTCCATCACTTTTCGATTCAATTGACGATACTTCCACAAATAAATAAAGTAAAAATACATTTCCAGTGTTAACCAGAACCGCATAAAATGACGACCATAAACACCTAAAATACAGTGCATGGCTATTTGATATGCAAATGTAAAAATTTTTTTCCGGAATTAATGATAATCGATATGAAACTATATCGCATAATTGGAGTTTCATCAGTGATATGAAAAAACACTAGTGGATATTTCACGACTACCGCATATCACCGCGAATATCGCGTTTTTCACCGAGTTTTACGCCGCCACTTCACGTAAAACGGGTAATCGTGAAACTCCATTACATGTGATAAAACTAGTAGGTTGTTCGCTATCATTAAAATGCATTTTCTACATTTTCATTGGCACACACTTCCTGATGAATTCGAGTTTCCATTTTAATGCAGATGTGTGGTATTTTCCGAGATTGATGACAATCGGTCTGAAACTATATCGCATAATCAATGTAAACAGCTCTATGAACATGTGATGTGATAAAATTTCATCAGAAATTTCGGAAATTCAACAGAAATAGAACTCACAAAACTCAGTGATCGCATTAACACTATCTTAACCATTTCAAAACCAAACTAGTGAAAACTGGTCTACATTTAGAGCCTAAAATTGGTTTATGATTTTATTAATTTTATCTGGAATTTCACTAATTTCGAAATGATGCACAATAATTAATTCTAATCAAACTGAGAAAATATATATTCCAACTCACGAGCAAGCTCCCCCAGACTTTCAATATGACCATTTCGTATCTTTGATCGCCACCTGAAAAGAAAATCAACAATTTTTCAGCGATGAATAAAACGGCAACATTACCGAAGCCACGTGAGGATCCAAACCGCTGGAAGGACCGCGCGGAGCGGCGCTACTATCAACCATCGAGAAGTGAATTTTCTCCCTTTTTCTGTGCCTGAAATGTCCATTTACCAGAATTGGCGCTTCTAAAAAATGAGTAGAATTGAATATTATGAAAATTCTCATCTCAACAACGTATAGTGGAGTTTGTGGTAATGTGGGGGGAAAGGGATATGCACATGGTCACCATCAACTACATGTGTTGGTGATGATGATGACAATATGAAAATGTGGGGGGAAAGGGATATGCACATGGTCACCATCAACTACATGTGTTGGTGATGATGATGACAATATGAAAATGTGGGGGGAAAGGGATATGCACATGGTCATCAACTACATGTGTTGGTGATGATGATGACAATATGAAAATGTGGGGGGAAAGGGATATGCACATGGTCATCAACTACATGTGTTGGTGATGATGATGACAATATGAAAATGTGGGGGGAAAGGGATATGCACATGGTCATCAACTACATGTGTTGGTGATGATGATGACAATATGAAAATGTGGGGGGAAAGGGATATGCACATGGTCATCAACTACATGTGTTGGTGATGATGACAATATGAAAATGTGGGGGGAAAGGGATATGCACATGGTCATCAACTACATGTGTTGGTGATGATGATGACAATATGAAAATGTGGGGGGAAAGGGATATGCACATGGTCATCAACTACATGTGTTGGTGATGATGATGACAATATGAAAATTCCGAGGAAATTATTGTTAATTTCTGAACATTCCAACCCTTATTCGTATAATAATTTCTACAGTTACCGAGGAAAGTCCTGAGCTCAGCTGAGGAAAGCCAACCTATACTCCTAGATGGATTTCCCTCTGACTTTTACGAAAGATCCCAACCAACATTGATAGAAACAAAATTTTTTATCCAGTTCGTGTCAATTTGATATGCAAATATTTGTTATTTTCCAAGATTAATAAGAATCGATCTGAAACTATATCGCACGTACAATGGAGTTTCACGACTACTCGTTTTACGTGAAGTGGCGTCGTAAAACTCGGTGAAAAACGCGATATTCGCGGTGATATGCAGTAGTCGTGAAATATGTTTTTCATATCACTAGGGTGGTGAAACTCCCATGTAACAATAACTATGTGTTGTGATGAGAGTACCCGTTTGGGAGTGTGATGATGGCGACAACTTGTTCACTATAATTTACCCGACAAAATAACACACATTTGCATATCAAATTCACACGTAGTGTATCGTACATATTTCATCGAGCTCACAGGAGTGGGGGGAATAATTTCGACGCGAAATTTTTCCAATTTTTAACAACCCCGCGAGTAGTTAAATGAACCGATCGTTGAATATTTCAAAAATCACCGATTAGTTCCCATAAAAGTTATTACCTCCCAGAACCAGCGCTGATACCACTCCAACCGCAACTCGCGCCAAATTAGATGATGTGACACTCAAGAGCTCACCTGAGAATAGCACAACTCCCCCTCCTATTCCTCTTCGTAGAGTACCAATACAACGCCGATGCAAATTGCTAATTTTTATACATAAATTCGTCACACTGGAGTTTCACCACCCTAGTGATATGAAAAACATATTCCACGACTACTGCATATCACCGCGAATATAGCTGCGTTTTTCACCGAGTTTAACGACGCCACTTCACGTAAAACGGGTAAAACTCCAGTGATTAGTGAATATATGTCTATTTCAGCGCTTCGCAAAAATCATACTTTCTAGTAATAATCCAGCAAGCGTCAAAAAATCCTCAAATTTTACAGAATTTTGAAATTTTCAATGTCGTTTGCTGTTTGTTTTGAGTCCGACGAAAATGAAGTTGTTTGCAATTTTATAATTTCCTAATTTACAATTTAATTTCTAATTTTTTAATTTCCTAATTTTCCTAACATACCTCTGGAGAGTCGCAGATGGTGCATTTTGATGAACTCCATGGTGAACTAGGAGCAAAACTACAACAACAGAAAATAGTGACACTTCTGGGTGAACGAATTTCGAAGGCGTTTTATAAGATTGCAGAGAAATCACACGCGATAAAATTACACGTTTTACGCGATACGGTGTAATTCTCCCACTGTTTTACATCCACTTCACATCGCGAATTTTCACCCCACGTAAAACGGGTGAAATTCCAATATTCAATAGCAAACATACGAAATATATGCAAATTCCTTTCTCACTAGCGTGATTCAGAAACTCAAAAATAATTCCGGAAAAACCGCATTATTTCACCCGTAGAAAATGTCCACAGTGGGAATTTCACCAGAGTTAACTTCCCTTGAAAGTTAATTCTCAGCAGTATTGATCACAACTCCTAATTAAAATCCAGAATAATCTCACTGAACACGTAGACAACCATAGAGCCATACGAATCGCAATCTCATCGCAAAATCGATTATAATGGCTCGCGCTTTTTACATTTCCGCACGCGCAAGATTTCTTCTCATTGTTGATGATATGACAGAGTTTGGTAGCTTTCGTAGCCTTCATCCCATGTCCAAGTGGTCCCTTCTGGTTCGCTCTCGCTTCCCTTTCAATAAGGCTGTCAGTGGAGTGCCATTAGGCGTTGCTCCAGGTGGGGTATCTTAGGTTCAAGCGAGTAAGATTCAAATCATGCCCAATTTCAGCCCGTTGTGCCAGCAACGTTGCCGCCACTGCTCATGTTCATACCAACTACTATGAAAGGGTGACTCGGTTCCTTCCCCTCCTCACCATCTTGGTAACGTCTTAGGTTGCCGAAGTGAACGTCCAAGCCGTGCCAAGGGGGCGCCATAATCACAGAGTTTACAACTTCTCCGCTGGCCCGGCCGGCCTCCCCGATGAGGTGAGCAACTTCGTGTGACCAGTGCTGGAATGGTCTAGTTGGTTATGACGACTGTCTAACATGCAGGAGGTCTCGAGTTCGATTCTCGGTATCGGTATCGTAAAATTTGGTATATGTAATTTCCCGATAGATCACTTGTGGTAGAATTCTCGAGATGATCATGTGAGCTCGTTGTTGGAATATACGTTTAGTTTTCTGAGTAGATATTTTCAAATTCTAATGTGGTTCATTTGCAAAATATTTCTCACTTTTTTTCGAAAATTCTTTCTCCCATAAACTCACGCTGTGTGGAGTATTGGAGGAATATACGTTCGCTTTCCTCAGCTGAGCTCAGAAGTTTACATACGACCAGCGATAGTAGAAGTGTACAGAATTTCCATATTGTCACTAAAGAAAATATTTTATTAATAATTACAAATAATTAAGTAATAACAATACAATAATACGTTAATACTATGTTAGTGGTTTGAGCCTCCTCAACTCCCCTAACCGTAGATTCAGTATTACCAACCATAAGACTTTGAAAATGGTAAAGGAAAATATAATCTTAACTCTCGTATATCCTAACCCCAGGCTATACTAGCTCAGCGCGGATCTACCGCGCTAACTCTTTGTGTACTGCTGTCCCAGGGACTCTGTTCCCCTACACTACGATTGTTTCCTGCGAAGTGAATTGTGGAACATATTACGCACTAGTGATTATCATATCACTAGGGTGAAACTCCAATGTAGAACTCGTTGTCAGGTTATGTATGAGGCTCAGCGAGATTTCGTCAACTACGATGGAACCGGGATGGGGTTCATGGAGCTATCTCATCGCGATGTTGATGGTCCTTTTCAAACAGTGGGTATACCCTTTTCAAGTCGCTTGCTAGATGTATGATCATAATTATACAAATTTTTATCATGTAAGAACATTGATATCAAGTATGTAATACTATGGAGTTTCACAATCCTAGTGATATGAAAAACATATTTCACGACTACTGCATATCACCGCGAATATCGCGTTTTTCACGCCACTTCACGTAAAACGGGTAGTCGTGAAAGTCCAATATTATTTTATTAGCATTATTATCAACCTTTTATAGATATTAAATATTATAATTATAACTCTTTTTCCGTTCGGTTGAAGTTTGAAATTGATTCTTTTTGCTAAAGATGTGCGGAAATGTCAATTTATTTTCCTCGTTATTTCGCATTTGCAGTGGTGAAATTCCCCGCTATAGGCAGTACCGTGATAGCATGTGCTTTTCCGTTTGGTAGCGGCGAAATTGAAGTTTTTTTATTTGTTGTTTTTATTCCCTCGTGTTTATTATGACTTACTATTCGGTGATGATAACGCTGTTTATCGTAGGTACTCGCCCAAGCTGAAGAACGCCTTCGTGACATGTTGCATATTCCAACTAACTATAAGGTATTCGTTTGGTGTAAAAGCGCTCGCCCTGTTGATCGATTATGTATATGTTGGTTAGGTTATGTTCCTTCAAGGAGGTGCTCATGCTCAATTTGCGGGAATACCGTTGAACCTATTTCGCCCAGAGCTCGGGCATAAGGTGAGAAAAGCGCGGTCGGTGGGGATCGAACCGGGGACCTCTCTTAGATGTTTAGATGAGTTTTGGAGTAGGAATATATGTTCGCTTTCCTCAGCTGAGCTCAGAAGAGTTTCCAAAGCTAATCGGAAGAGTTTATATACTAAAATGTAGAGAAATCAGTAGGAATTTTCTCAAAATTTTCATCATCACCAACACGTGTAGTTGATGACCATGTGCATATCCCTTTCCCCCCACATTTTCATATTGTCATCATCATCACCAACACATGTAGTTGATGACCATGTGCATATCCCTTTCCCCCCACATTTTCATATTGTCATCATCATCACCAACACATGTAGTTGATGACCATGTGCATATCCCTTTCCCCCACATTTTCATATTATCATCATCATCACCAACACATGTAGTTGATGACCATGTGCATATCCCTTTCCCCCCACATTTTCATATTGTCATCATCATCACCAACACATGTAGTTGATGACCATGTGCATATCCCTTTCCCCCCACATTTTCATATTGTCGTCATCATCACCAACACATGTAGTTGATGACCATGTGCATATCCCTTTCCCCCCACATTTTCATATTATCATCATCATCACCGACACATGTAGTTGATGACCATGTGCATATCCCTTTCCCCCCACATTTCCATATTGTCATCATCACCAACACATGTAGTTGATGACCATGTGCATATCCCTTTCCCCCCACAGGTGGTTGAGTATATCGATACTGGGTATTGGGGTCAACGCTGCTTGGGTGAATGTGCCAGGATGATCGGCATGGATAAGATCAAAGTCGTCAACGAGGAGTTCAATGCGAAACTCCCTACCAATGTGAGGGGCCTTCCAGGTAGGCTAATTCGAGTCGCGGCGGAAATGTGGTATGTAAATTGCTATCATATTGATTTAAATGATATTAAAACACTAGTGGTGAATCAGTGAGAACAGGTTTTGCATTTCACTTCATGTGAAACTCCAATGAATATTTATTTTTTATATATTATGAATATTTTATCACCGTAGCGCAGTTGAAGTGTCTTGGGCGTTATCGTTTCTTTTTCACTCCCAAGGGTGAGCGTGTTAGATTCAAAATATCCAATTGTGTGTTACTATTATTAGGAATTTTTCAGGATTAGTTTCTGACCTGCTGCGTATCGTTTAGTTGTTTTTGATGAATTTACTCGTTTTTTTCATACTGTATCTATGAGGTTGAGCGTGTAAGATTCAGATTAGGCCCAATGAGTATCTGTCAGGATATTCCGATCTTGATCTGTCGTCCCCGCCCGACGAAGTTTCTTTCATTCACTTCACGGCCAACGAAACTATGGAGGGCTTGGAGTATCTCGACGACAGTTTGGCGAGTGCTTTGAAGGATTCAGGCCGCAATGTTGTTATTGATATGACCAGCACGCTCTTGTCCAGACCAGTTAATGTTGAAAAGTAACAAGTACGATTCGATTTAACCTTGTGAAAATTAAATTGATTCACATTAGTAATTTGCGACATTTCTTCGTATATGAAAACTACTAGTCAAGAACATACTCCACATTTATATTCGTGAAGAATTAGTGAAGCTTCAGTATTTGTATATGTCGTTCATGGCTGATTATGGGGTGAGTTATTTATTCACAGTTACGGAGTTATTTACGCATCGGGCGGCAAGAATCTCGGTCCAGCAGGAGTGTGCCTTGCGATAGTCAGAGACGACTTGATTAGACCGGTAAGAGCTCATATATGAGCAGCGTTGGAATATATGTTTGCTTTCCTCAGCTGAGTTGAGACGTTTTATGAAAATTTACACGCGACTTTGGGGGAAAAGTAAACGAAAAACAGCAAAAAGTTCCAAAAATTTTCAAAAAATTCCTAGTTTGTCACCCACACGCGTAGTTGACCATTTGTATATAGCGTGAATGGGTATGCCCGATTCGAATCGAATTTTGTGGCGGATGTAATTAGCGCGCGCCCATGTGATCGATTATGATTGGTTGTATTGTCAGGGACAACCACCGTATGTTTGCCCGTCGTTTATGGACTACTACGTGCAATCGACCTCAACACCGCTGTGTAGTTTGTACAACACTCCTCCGACGTTTGCCATTTATATGGTGAACCTGGTCCTTGGGTACTACCAGAGGACCTTTGGTGAGAGTGCAACGCTCGCAAATATAGAGCAGAAAGCTATGTAGGAGAAATGGAGGGCCCGGGGATCGAACCTGCGTCTTGGTATTGTCAGACGACGAGCTGCTCAGGTGTGGGGTGTTGTAGATCGCTCCAACGGCTTTTATACGGTAGTAGTGGAATTTGCGGAAAATTTTGAATTTTTTTCCTGAAAATTTAGAGCCCTGTTCGGCCGGCAGATCGTAGTCGTATGTCAGTCTGCGTTCGTGTGAGAGGTGGGGATAGGTCTCTAGAGGACCGCTTTGTTGCCGAGGTAGAAGAGAATAATTTTGTGGCGCGCGAAATTTTTTGGTAGGCGGAAGAAGCTGGTCTGTTCCAGTTGCAGGGCAATAAAATCACCGGAGGGCTCCGCGTTACGTTGTAAGGTTGGGGTGGTCGGTGGGAATCGAACCGGGGACCTTTCGGTTACCCTAGGTACAATGGGGTGAAGGACGAAGCTGTCAATTCTGCTTGCAAATTTATGGAAAACTTCGCGAGGAGGCACCGTTAGGGATGTGGGAGAAGGTGTCTAGTGTATTCTATTTACCAAATCGATCACGTGATCGATTTAATCGTCTGTCGCTGAGTCAGCCAGGCCAGGCCCCCTTGGTTGACTCACTGTTGTTATTTGCCTTATATCTTGCCTTATGTCTTATCTGTGGATTTCTGACTTTTTTCACCCACAGGAGAAATACCATCGCAATGATTCCGTTGACAATCGATCAACTGGGCGTAGCGAGAAAGCGGGTTTTTTTGATGTTGTTAGTGAAAACGGCTGTTTGAACGCTAATGATTTTGTCGCGGCAGTAGAAGTGACCGATTGGTCGGGCCAGACCCCCTCGGTCGATCGGTTGCTTTCGTGACTTAATCTATGCGATAAACGCCGTATGTAGTCGGGACAATTTACACAGTGATGTGATCATCGCAGTTGTCCGTCTAGTAGCTGCTGCTGTATTGGTCTGTTGTGTTGGTTAATCGAAATGCCAAACTCAAATGATGGGAATATTCGAACATGTATGTGCTGATGGCTGGGCAGGAGGGTGGGGGGAATATTGCAGACATGATTCCATGGGAAATAGGAAGTAAAGAATAGGAAACAGTTCGTTGTGATGGATAATACAGATCGACAATCACGACACGGTCATTGGCGGCATAGGACCGGCGGCCTACTAGTCTAATAGTGTGTTGGCACATTGCGGCTGTGCGCACTATGGAGCGGCGAGGTTTTTGGGAAGGGGATTTTCGCTCGCCAGGATATCGTTAGTGAATTGAGTTATATGAAATTGCAAGGTCACTCATGGAACCTCCAGTCACAAAGGGACTGGTGGTGAAACAGGTTTGACCGGTCAAAATCCACGCCGAGCAAGCTCCGACTCCGGGCGGAGAGCAGAAATGCGCCGCTCCAGAACACAATTGTGTTTGCGTGCATAGCTTGAAATCGATCAACCACTGCAGCGGGTGCAACATAATCAATTGCATGTTGAGCAAGCTGACAGAAACTCGTATCTGTCAGCTTGGCTCAAGAGACAAGCAAGGGCTTGCTCTTCACGGTTTTCCCCTCCCACACCACCCAGGGAAGACCCCAAACCGGAGACATTTCGACCTGACTCAGCTTCAGCCAGCGTGGAAAGGTTCAACCTCAACCTGTGAGAAGCTGAGGGTCAGCTCAAACCAAAAATGAGGGTACAAAATTTTTCAAATTGTCGACGGTAACTTTTGACCCTCAGAAACACCACCACTGATACCTCCGAGCAGTCAGTGCTTGTGGTTTGAGCACGGTCGGGCATCTGCGCTACTGGTCGCGGTTTCACAAACGTCTCCCACCCAGTAGCTGCAGAAACACACAACACGAGGAACGCGTTCGCGAATCGCTCGACTAGCCTTCGAACGAGAACAATATTGCACAGCAATCTCGGCTAGTTCTGCGGCTTCGTGCAGTCGAACCGGCCGAGCGGCTCCCTGCTTCACAGCTCGCCTTCCCATTGTCGGAGCTTAGCAGTGGCAGCTGGATTTTGATCTCTGATGAGGGCAGGGTAGATCTGTGAGAAGAGGGGTATGGGGTTATGAATGTGCCTGTGGGGCATGTGTGAACAGAGTTGTCGTGGGGAAATCGGTGGAGCTCCGCACAGGCAGTTTAAGAACAGCTAACAGCAGCAACGACCGACGGGTATCGTCGTGTGGAAGCGAACTACGGCCATCCGCGATTATTTCTCATGTGAACTCGTTAGGTGTAAGGAAACGTACGGGCTGTGAGAAGGAATTTTTCGCGCACATTCGTAATCGCTGCAAAAATGGCAGTAAGTAGTGTGAGAGTTGTTATATATAAGACTCTTGGGAATCCATCTGGGAGGGCACTGTTACCAGCAGAGTAGTTTTGGAGGACTAATGTCTCTCTCATCACGCCTCGTGGACGACGTGGATTGACGCTGCATATTTCCACGACACATTTGTTACATTTTTCTGTTGTTCATTTTGTTGAGCTTTCATCGTGGGGAAGGGAACGCAGCTTTCAGCAGAGTATGTTGAAAACAATGCAGTTGTAATGCAAGGTGTAACCACTGCTTCTCACAATCACATTCATTTACCAGACAAAAAATCACTTTCAAACGTTGTTGCCTCCAGAGGGAGTCTCGACGACTTCACCGAAATAGCACCCTTGGGAGTGGGCGCGTACTCGGCTGTGTAAATAGCATCCACGTTTTGAGCTGCCTCCTGAGGAGTGCCGATTAGGTATAAAGTATTGCGGAAATCGGATCAAAAGGTGTATGCATTGAAGAGAGTTAAACTACCGAGTTTGTCGGAGAAGGAGAAGGAAAACTCTTTAAATGAAGTTAGGCTGCTGGCCAGCATCAAGCATGACTCAGTGATTGCGTAAGAAATAAAGTATAGCCGAATGGCGGGATTGAACCGCCGACCTTCAGTTTACAAGACTGACGCTCTACCACTAAGCTAAACCGGCTTGGAAGATATATATTCGTGTCAACACGCCTTTACTCAGCAGTGTTGAAATTATTTCAACACTGCTGAGTAAAGACGAATATATATTTCAATGAAATATATATTCGTTTCCCTCAGCTGAGCTCAGGAAATTCCTCAACAATTATAGGAGTTAGGGCTGAAGTGGACAGAAATTTTTTTTCAAAATTTCCTCAAAGTTCATGTAGTTGATGATCATGTGCATATTTTCCACCCACACTGCTACTCAGATACAAGGAGGCTTTCTTCGTTGATCGGGGTCATCAGCTGTGCATAGTAACCGAGTACGCAGATGGAGGAGATCTCTTCCAAAAGATTGTAAAATACAGAGTCAACGGTCGTCAGTTGAGTTCCTTAAACTCGGCAGATCGAACATCAGAAGAGTAGATTGTTTATGCGAGAGGACGACATCTGGCGTATCTTCATCGGGATGTGCTACGGCCTGAAGGTATGATGGGGGGAAAGGGATATGCACATGGTCATCAACTACATGTGTTGGTGATGATGATGACAATATGAAAATGTGGGGGGAAAGGGATATGCACATGGTCATCAACTACATGTGTTGGTGATGATGATGACAATATGAAAATGTGGGGGGAAAGGGATATGCACATGGTCATCAACTACATGTGTTGGTGATGATGATGACAATATGAAAATGTGGGGGGAAAGGGATATGCACATGGTCATCAACTACATGTGTTGGTGATGATGATGACAATATGAAAATGTGGGGGGAAAGGGATATGCACATGGTCATCAACTACATGTGTTGGTGATGATGATGACAATATGAAAATGTGGGGGGAAAGGGATATGCACATGGTCATCAACTACATGTGTTGGTGATGATGATGACAATATGAAAATGTGGGGGGAAAGGGATATGCACATGGTCATCAACTACATGTGTTGGTGATGATGATGACAATATGAAAATGTGGGGGGAAAGGGATATGCACATGGTCATCAACTACATGTGTTGGTGATGATGATGACAATATGAAAATGTGGGGGGAAGGGATATGCACATGGTCATCAACTACATGTTGGTGATGATGATGACAATATGAAAATGTGGGGGGAAAGGGATATGCACATGGTCATCAACTACATGTGTTGGTGATGATGATGACAATATGAAAATGTGGGGGGAAAGGGATATGCACATGGTCATCAACTACATGTGTTGGTGATGATGATGACAATATGAAAATGTGGGGGGAAAGGGATATGCACATGGTCATCAACTACATGTGTTGGTGATGATGATGACAATATGAAAATGTGGGGGGAAAGGGATATGCACATGGTCATCAACTACATGTGTTGGTGATGATGATGACAATATGAAAATGTGGGGGGAAAGGGATATGCACATGGTCATCAACTACATGTGTTGGTGATGATGATGACAATATGAAAATGTGGGGGGAAAGGGATATGCACATGGTCATCAACTACATGTGTTGGTGATGATGATGACAATATGAAAATGTGGGGGGAAAGGGATATGCACATGGTCATCAACTACATGTGTTGGTGATGATGATGACAATATGAAAATGTGGGGGGAAAGGGATATGCACATGGTCATCAACTACATGTGTTGGTGATGATGATGACAATATGAAAATGTGGGGGGAAAGGGATATGCACATGGTCATCAACTACATGTGTTGGTGATGATGATGACAATATTAAAATGTGGGGGGAAAGGGATATGCACATGGTCATCAACTACATGTGTTGGTGATGATGATGACAATATGAAAATTTTGAGGAAATTCCTATTGGTTTCTTAACATTTCGAGCCTTATTCGTATATAAACTCCTATAATCAACAAGGAAACTCCCGAGATCAGCTGCGGAAAACAATCGAATATTCCGACACTCCTGAGAAGTGTATCATTCCCCGACTTCCTCAGGCCCTCCACGACTTAAAGATTTTGCACAGGGACTTGAAGAGCGCCAACGTTTTCCTAACGCGCGGGGGCGATGTCAAACTCGGCGACTTCAACGTTTCCAAAGTCGCTAAGCGTGGCCTCCTTTACACCCAGACGGGAACGCCTTACTATGCGAGTCCAGAAGTAGCCTCCTCCTCCTCCTCGCCACCACCGTTGAAGCCACTTTTATTCCGACGTAGGTGTGGAGAGACAAGCCGTATGATATCAAGAGCGATATCTGGTCGCTGGGCTGTGTGCTGTACGAGATGGTCTCCCTGCGGCCTCCTTTTCGGTGGGTAAAATCGGTTAAATTCTCATTCACTTGGATGACTCAGCGCTGACGATATGGAGGGTCTGTACAGGAAGGTCCTCCGAGGGGCTTTCCCCCGCATACCGCCATGTTTTAGTTCGGACCTTTCACAGGTGATTCCCGCATCTACTTTTCTTCCACAAGTGAACGACGATGTAGGTGATAAGCATGCTACTAGTGGTGAACCCCAAACGCCGACCGACCATATCCCAACTCTTGCAACAACAAGTCATGCAACACCACATACGGGAGATCCGCGATGATCCTCTATTGATGAACCCATCAGTGATGGAGAATAACTGTTGTGGCGGCCTTCTGAATACCATCAAGTTCCCAAGGGACGCCAGTGCGACAGATCTCGCGAGGTGGGCGCCGATGAGTATATAAGCCTCACGTCTCGATCGCAGTATAATGCCGAAGCCTCGCTACGATGACGACGTCTCGGTGGGCGATAATACACAGCAGTGCACAGCAACGCTCGAATCCACGGATGCTCCTCCATCGCAAAATGAACCAGAAGCGACCCCCCAGCAAATGCAACCCCAACCTCCCCGTATCGAGAGCTGTCGTTTACCGCCGATCATTGAGAGTCGTGACCGAACTGGCGGGTGAGGGAGCTCCCAGCTGAACTCGTGCTCAGCACATGACCATCTCAGACCCCGGCCATCCCCCAAAGCTCCACCGGTTGAGCTTGGGAATGTTGTCAATGCTGTCCCACAGAGGCGGCGTCAGACTAACGAACCGCATCAAAGGCCACACAACACAAGAGGGAATCGAAACTCGGTCGCATACCGACAATTCGTCGGCAATTTCCCTCCGGCTTACTACGAATATCGAGCAGATGCCAATAAGAGGTATGGTGATGACTCAGAGATGGTCGCACCTCATCGCTCGATAGATACTGCATACCAGAATCGGATATAGTCCTCAGGGAGGCCCAGAGACTTGTCGACGACGCAAGAGTAAGCTTAGATGTATCACGCTGAAATGGTCTAGTTGGTTATGACGATCGCCTCACACGCGATAGGTCCCGAGTTCGATTCTCGGTTTCAGTATTTTCAATCTTCTCAGTCCCGCGTTCCCAATTCACAGCGTCGACATCCCTTACAAGGACCTCGACGGCATCAGTACGGCGGCTCCCCCAATATGCGTGTTCCTAATATTTACCGTACTTCTATACTAACCTTTCGAGTGACCATATTCTCACCCACTTCAGGCCGGGCCAGTGTTGTCCATAATGG
Organism: Perkinsus marinus ATCC 50983; assembly: GCF_000006405.1. Taxonomy (NCBI): domain Eukaryota; phylum Perkinsozoa; order Perkinsida; family Perkinsidae; genus Perkinsus; species Perkinsus marinus. The sequence goes on from NW_003213081.1 coordinate 579,243, forward strand.
AAGGACTCCAACTCAGCATTACGGCATTAACCACAGTGGAACGCCCGCCTCGTTGGGGGGTAAGTGACTTCATGAAGTCCAGTCGTTCTTTTTTGGGTATAATATTTCAACTCAACAAACTGTCATCTCAGATGCATGTCAACGTTTACCAAAAATCGACCACCATCATGCAGGTAATTCAGATTCTTTCTTCAACTCACCCCCAACTATTTATCAGTATAAGAGTGCAGATAATCTTATTTTAAAATACATCTATTATTACATGAAACACATTAAAAATAACATACATTCTGCCGTCAGGAATTCCATACCGATGCAGAGGAGGGGGAGGACTTTCAGCTGCCTACCATCACGGAGGCCCTTCGAGAGGCATAAGGTGAGTAAGAGCACCTCCACCACTGCCCGAAACCTTCCCCTCAGCAACCCTCGTTACGTCCTGGCGCCTATCCCCCACCCAACCAGCGTCAACAAAATGGTCTACCTCGACAATCGAAGAGGTTCCAGAGTGAGAATTGCCATTCCCTTCGCGATGAAATACTCTCCCATTTTCAGGTGTAATTCTGCTTGTCGTCGTCGAATGCACGATATCCTTGTCTATTCACCGGTTGTTCAAATCACAAGCCTCGAGTTCTAGTTGCTGCCCCTCATTTTTTCTACGTTATGGTGTCGAAACCGCCGATTGCTTACACGATTATGCAGGGGGAACAACAAAACCCACAAGAAATACGGAGTATGATTTCCAACATTCTCTCACTCTACCCACTTAAATACGATTCATCCCTATGCTGTTAGGAGCAACAAAATATGTATCAAATTGGCGACCATCTTATTGTAGTGTTTATCACTCTCGCAGTTGCTTACTACAACCTTCTCCCACCTCGCACTTCCGAACCAAGTTCACCAGAAAGTATAGCTTTTCTCCATCGTTCGAGAGACATACTCTTCCCCACTGCCCACGTTCACACAACAACCATCAACACTTCAAAGAAACACTTAAACCCACACAACGTCAATACATTTAATCCCTTTCATAATCACCATACCAATACCCTCTACCCATAATCCCCTTCCCTTTCCTTGCCTTACCATATACTCCCTTTCCCCACCCCTTCCCCTTCGCCGGAACAAACACCCAATACCCCTTCCCCTTACCCGCCATGCAACCATCATCACCCTCCGAATCAGAATCATATCTCATACCTTTTCCCTTCCCTTTCCACGATGGAACAAATCCTTTTCCCTTATAGCCCTTCCCACCCTTATAATAATCACGATAACCCTTCCCCTTCCCTTTACCCCCAAAATCTTGCTCATCTTGCCTTCCCTTACCTTTCCCTAACGCATACAATCTCCCTTTTCCTCTCCTCTGAATCACTTCCTCCGAACCACTCTCCGACACCGTTTTACCCTTGCCACTGTCAATACCGTCAAAACGACCTTTTCCCTTCCCTTTCCTCATCGGACTTCCCTTCACGTAGAAACCAGTGCCACGCCAATGATCTCGCCACCCTTTGCCCTTCCCATACTGACTCGAGCCCTTCCCCTTTCCCTTACGCGGAAAATTCTCCACCGAATCGTCATCAGATGTGGAAAGCGAGCGAATCTATAAAGAAAAAAAACTCGCGAATTTTCCGTCGGAAATTGGACACCTCACAAACCACGAAATTATATCCACAAACATTTAATTAAAATTATCGGAAAAGTTTCAAGACTTCACCTAAAAAGTAAAAATCTGAAATTTTCTAACAATAACACAAACAAAAACTACAACGAAAATACAAAATATCCTCACAAACGATAAAATTTTTAATTAAAATTCCATCAAAATAGAGTTTCACCCGTTTTACGTGAAGTGGTGAAAAACGCGATATTCGCGGTGATATGCAGTAGTCGTGAAATATGTTTTTCACTACTGTTTTTCATATCACTAGGGTGGTGAAACTCCAATGAAACAAATATTCACCTTTTCCTTTCCAATTATATCGTCACGACCACGAACATCAAAATCATCCTTTTTTCCGACCAGGGGACCTGAGCTGAAAAATAAAAAGAAAAATCAGAAAAAACTCATACCTTTAAGATTAGCAGTAACCATTCAGGCGCGCGAGGGGAAGGGAAAATAAAATAAAATCTACAACAAAAAATATCTTAGGTTCTCCTAGGCAACACTCAGATGAAAAGATACCCCCAAGCAATAAATCAATCATTAACAGAAACTTTCTAATACGGCATGAGCTTGTACAAGATTCGGGCCAACCATGGCATCTTCTCAAACTCCTCCTTCTCGACGGCTTCGACCTCCTCATTACCTGAAAAATGAAAAAAATACAATTAACGGCGAGTGTTGGCTATGACACTATGAAAATTCTACGAGGAAACTTTCTGTACACTTCTACCCTTCTGAGCTCAACTGAGGAAGGCAAACATATACCACCTTACTGGTTAGAAATACTAACCCAGTAAGACCGACGAATTTTCCATTTGCACTCAGAATGGGAAAGTAAATTTACTAAAATTCAAAGCACTGCTGAACCCAACTACAATGAAAACCCGAAAACCCGAAACCCGAACTATAATTAAAACCCGAAACCCGAAGTCCAACTACCCACCTTCCCCTCCTCGAACTCTCATCAGAGAAACTTCATAGATTAATATACGATTCGGCCACCTACCACCAACACAAAGATATTCGGGCGAGCGAGATTTACA
>NW_003213081.1:582051-585622 GCF_000006405.1 Perkinsus marinus ATCC 50983
CGTGAAACTCCACTAAACACAAACATCGTTTCACCAATTTAATTTTGTCACGCGCCACGAAAATTACAAAAAAAAACCTACCACAGTAAAAGCGTATTCCAGTAAGAGAGTTGTTAAACGTGCACTCCAACCTTGTCCCCGAAAGCGACTTTCCTTCGTAGTGAACCTAAACACGACTTCAAAAAAGCGCTCGCCCTAGTAATCGATATCGTTCTTCCACACAAAAAGATACTTGTCTGGCAGCGCAACTATACATAGGTGAGGCACTAGATCAGAAAATAGTCTGTAGTTTTGGGAAAACTTTATTGAGATCAGTGTTAGCATATATGATCGCTTTCCTCAGCTAAAACCAGAAGCTTCCTCACTAATTATATGAATTCGAGTAGTAGAAGTGTACAGAAATCAATGAGAGAATTTTGTAGAGAACGTAGTTGACCACGCGCATTCTTTCCAACAGTGATGGCGCTCGCGCGCATTTAAAAACGGTAACCCTTTCACAGATGATATGCTCACGCGACGGCCATAGTATTTTTATTCACTGAATATCACGTGAATGACACATTGGAAGAAATCCCATAAACGCGATTGGATTTAACAACATGAATGCGGATGAACGCGTTAAGGCGTTAACTCGGTTCGACGATTATGCACATCGTGAAACGCTTCGCTCCGCTGTGCCCAACATGAAATCTATGGATTTGAGACACCTTTCTCACGCGTTGAGTCCTATATGTCTATCAACTCTTCTCACTGGCATAACACACTAATTAATCGATTAAAAATAGATACACCAACGATCAATGGTAAAAGTGCAGGAGTGAGAAAAACCCGCTCGGGTGCTCGGTGGTTTACAAAACGATCATCCGTGTTAATTCAGGAACCTACTTCATAGCTCATAACAAGGTTAAAATGTATAAACAAGTAACGACACAGGACTTTTCCCAATCGCTCGAGACGCAACGATGACGCCCATAAAACGATGACACTTAATAACAATACACAAGATCAGTGGAAAATGGCAAAGTCATTTTTTTCGAGAAAAAAAACTACTATAATTGCTGTACAGAATTTCAGGTGAATCTGAGCCTTGCGTCATAATTTCACGACTAAATTGATTTCACGCCAACTATGGTGTCTTCACTTCACACCCGAACTCACTGTGCACAGCGATCCTTTGCTTGCCATTTTGCCCTCACCAATTTTCATTTCTCGAAATTTCAATCCTCTAGGACCATCTCGGAACTCTGTTTCCGCGCATCTTTTCGATGCATAAAACTAAAAAAACACGAAAAGAATTTTTTCCACTCGCCGAAAAATTCTTATGCATATACCACAATCTGAGTATAATTTCAAATCCACATTTTCATGGTCACAAAATGATTTTAATAGCTTCTATTTCTCACTGATGAATATTGGAGTTTCACGACTACTCGTTTTACGTGAAGTGGCGTCGTAAAACTCCATGAAAAACGCGAAATTCGCGGTGATATGCAGTAGTCGTGAAATATGTTTTTCATATCACTAGTGTGGTGAAACTCCATTGACATGAGCCGTCAATAGAGTGGAGTAAGTAACTCTATTTTTTCGAGTCCAACTTTTTTCTCATTCGTTTGATCTACATAATGCAATTCGGGTCATTTGAAACCCTCAAGGAAAAGCTAAATTCACAGATATACTCAATTCACAGATATACTTAATTCACAGATATACTCAATTCACAGATATACTCTGAAAAAAATACGATATATGCCCAAAAAATATTTTCTGCGTGGAAAAAATGCCGAGCCTGGGATTCGAACCCGCGACCTATGCCAAGTACAGGAAATAATGAGAACAGACTGAGATGAACACGAAGCACGCAAGACGCATATTAACGACATCATTCCTAGGTCGAAATATGTATAGTACTTAGCGTGGAAATGTACGTTCGCTCTCCTCAGCTGAGCTGAAGAGTTTCCTCACTGAATATACAAGTTTTCATAAGAATTCGGAAACAGGAACTTATAATAGATCTACTCCCAGAATTTTCATATTGTCATCATCATCACCAACACATGTAGTTGATGACCATGTGCATATCCCTTTCCCCCCACATTTTCATATTGTCATCATCATCACCAACACATGTAGTTGATGACCATGTGCATATCCCTTTCCCCCCACATTTTCATATTGTCATCATCATCACCAACACATGTAGTTGATGACCATGTGCATATCCCTTTCCCCCCACATTTTCATATTGTCATCATCATCACCAACACATGTAGTTGATGACCATGTGCATATCCCTTTCCCCCCACATTTTCATATTGTCATCATCATCACCAACACATGTAGTTGATGACCATGTGCATATCCCTTTCCCCCCACATTTTCATATTGTCATCATCATCACCAACACATGTAGTTGATGACCATGTGCATATCCCTTTCCCCCCACATTTTCATATTGTCATCATCATCACCAACACATGTAGTTGATGACCATGTGCATATCCCTTTCCCCCCACATTTTCATATTGTCATCATCATCACCAACACATGTAGTTGATGACCATGTGCATATCCCTTTCCCCCCACATTTTCATATTGTCATCATCATCACCAACACATGTGCATATTTTCCCATCACATTGACAGTGATATTCATAAAATACGAGATTTTCAGATGTGAATTTACTCGCCAATATATATACGAATAACAGCAGAGCATACGACCGTTTCAATTTAGCACATGAAACTTCATTTCCACATCTAAGCCATTTCGAAATTTGCGGTATGAAACACTACTTATTTGACGCAAAATACTCAAAATTTTCCCCAAAAAACGACAAAAAATGCAAAAAATACAGAAAAATTTGCTCCTCTGAGCCGACTATAAAATCAATAATATCTATACGTATGACTTGCCCCCCCCCAAAAAATATTCACCTTTTTCTTATCAATAACTTCACATGCTGTGGACTCGCCCTTTGTAAGAGCTATCCCGACGCCTACTATGGAGACAGCGAAAACGCCATTTCCCAGTACTGCCCGAATGTGGCTGAAAGCATAGCACTTTGACATGAAAATGAATCTACTGCGATGATCACCTCAATGCAAGAGTAGTGTGGGAGAATATGCACATGTTTATCAACTACATGTGCTGATGTGAAAATTTTCGTACATTTTTACCCATGTGAAAATTCCCATAATATAGTGAGGAAACTTCGAGAACTCGACTGAGAAAATTAGACAAATTTCCAACACTGATTTATGGGAAGACTATCGAGATGAAGAAACGAAGATTAGATTATTCCCATATTCACAGAATATGCACATGGTCATCAACTACATGTGATATGCACATGGTCATCAACTACATGTGTTGGTGATGATGACAATATAAAAATTATTGTTGGTTTCTGTACACTTCTACCCGAATTCATATGTGAACTCTTCTGAGCTCAGCTGATGAATGTGAACATATTCATAGCACTGAGTGGCTGAGTCTCAGCCTACTACAACTAACTCGTCGAATTATGCCATCGCATCGATAAGTTTCGCGAACAACTATCCTGAAGCCACC
>NW_003213081.1:585722-602338 GCF_000006405.1 Perkinsus marinus ATCC 50983
TCGCCCTTTGCATGAGCTATCCCGACGCCTACTATGGCGACAGCGAAAACTCGACTTCCCAGTACTGCTCGAATGTGGCTGAAGGTATAGGACTTTGACATGAAAATGAATTTACTGCGATGATCATCTCAATGCAAGAGTAGTGTAGGAGAATATGCACATGGTCATCAACTACATGTGTTGGTGATGATGACAATATAAAAATTATTGTTGGTTTCTGTACACTTCTACCCGAACTTACATGTAAACTCTTCTGAGCTCAGCTGAGGAATGCGAACATATTCATTGCACTGAGTGGCTGAGTTTCAGCCTACTACAACTAACTCGTTGAATTGCGCCATCGCGATCGATAAGTTTCGCGAACAACTATCCCAAAATCTCCTTTTTCCAATGAGCCTTGAACGATTATAACCATGGGTAAATTATTCCGTACAACACGACAATTTAAAGCTTCAACGAACAACTCTAAACGCGGACAGGATTACGCTTGTGGCGTGCATTGTGACGACACGATCGGGAAAGATCGGCGCAAGTCGTATCGCGCACGCCCGAATATCTGTGGAGTAATAAGTATCTGAAACGATTGGATATCTGTAACCGCTCGTTGGAGCGACTTTGAAGTATTGCCGGAGTACTAGAGTCTTATTACGGCTATTATTGCTGTAACGCTAGTCAGCGCTCTGAGTATATCTGTAACTAATTGAATCTAAGTTAGTCTTGTCGCGCTGAGTCTGGGATGGTTATTACACGCAGTGTCTATTAAGAGTCTGGTGAGCCTATAGTATCGCTAAGAGCATCTAGGATTCCTCGATTAAGGCCTAGATCATCCTCTGCTTCTTCTCTACAGCACAGGAACCATCATGCGTCCAACGTAGCTATCACTACTGACGTCTCATCAACCGTCCCACCCTCACAACGCCCGAATATCTGTGGAGTAATAAGTATCTGAAACGATTGGATTTCTGTAACCGCTCGTTGGAGCGACTTTGAAGTATTGACTGAGTATTAGAGTCCTATCACGGCTATTATTGCTGTAACGCTAGTCAGCGCTCTGAGTATATCTGTAACTAATTGAATCTAAGTTAGTCTTGTCGCGCTGAGTCTGGGATGGTTATTACACGCAGTGTCTATCAAGAGTCTGGTGAGCCTATAGTATCGCTAAGAGCATCTAGGATTCCTCGATTAAGGCCTAGATCATCCTCTGCTTCTTCTCTACAGCACAGGAACCATCATGCGTCCAACATAGCTATCACTACTGACGTCTCATCAACCGTCCCACCCTCACAGCGTTCGGCCCATTATTCTTTCGCGCACGCCAGATATTCGCCCTGAAACGTCTCAAGCATCGTTTTGGAAAACACAAAGTGCTGGGTAGAACAATGCCCTTCCCCATTCTGACTGTCTGCATTGCGTTTTCTATCGTTTCTACATGGTGGTAATTCTTATCTCTTCCGGCTGACCTGTCGCCGGTGGTGCGTATCTCGTGAGTGCTTGTGCCCTGGACACAAGCTAGCTAGCTGAGCTAGTGATGCAAGGGAGTTTGTTGTACTTGATATGTGAACGTGTCTGATCCAGATAGGATTTATCCGTGTAGCAGTGTTTTCGTTCTTTCAATGCCGTCCTTAGCTGACCGTATTGCAGCTGCCTGAATCGAGATCACTGAGCTTCGACAGCAGGCCCGAGTGAACAATGAGCTCTGGCAGATAGTGTCGGACTTTCTGTCGAGGGCAGACGACCCGTTGGTGACCATAGCTGACTTTGGTTTCTGCCACCCTGCAGAAGTGGCGGAAGTCTTTTCCAGGCTAAATAACTGTCTTGATCGGTCCCGGTAGCTTAGCTCTTTGACTTGGCGAGAACGGCATGTGGCTTGTCACCTGTTCTAGTGACTACAGGTGAAGGTGCCACTGGTGAACGTGCAGCGGTTGGTGATACGTCTGATCAGTCGTCCAAGCGTATACGTCTGAGTCATTTCCTGGACCCGGTCGAAGACGGTACCTTTATCCTCATGTCAACTGCTGAATTTGAGCAGCGGAAGTTAGAATTGTATCTCAAGTTCGGTGAGGTGGAGGATACGCCCACTCGTGAACAGTTATCAAGCTTGAAAGAGAAGCTGGATAGTGGTGCAGTACCTTTCGCAGATTTATCTATCTTCACGGTTGATCAGCATGAGCGTCTAAAGAAGGCTCGCCTATCTGCTTGGAACTTGGACGAAGACGGTTCGGCGAAGAAGGTATTGATCGCTCGCGCTATCTCTCCCGGAGAATGGGGTGAAAACATTCGTGCTTACACCATGGCTATGACTATGTTGGGTGCTTCCATCTTTGCCGACTTGCCAAGCTACGCCCGTACGATTTCAAAGCTGCAAAAGGTATACCCTGAGTTCTGGACCCCTACGATCATGGCTGCGGACGAGTTGATGCGTTCGACCAAGTTATCGAAGTATAAATCTGCTACTACTGAAACGTGTGGTTCAGCCTTTGTTGATTGTGCTAAGTACTCGGCTTTTCCGGGTTGAGCATGTTGATGGAGCTATTCACCGTCTGAGATCTGCTGGAGCTAATCAAGCTCAGAATAAGGTTGTTTCCAAAGACGAAGCAAGTCGGGCGAAGCGTCTCGACGTTCTAACGAGACATGTTTCTCCTATCAGAGTGGCCGGTGTAGCGGTGTGACCGGTGAGAAATTCTCACTGAGAATCCGTGTCCTATGGGTCGTAGGCATATTTGCTTGCATTGCCATATGACACATGCGATGCCTAGGGGAAATCGGGATTGTAAGAGAAACGTCAGGAAACAAAACGACCTCTCAAACCTCGGATTCCCGAACATCCAATACCTCTGCTCCTCTAGTTGGTAAGGAATCAGCTCGTGGAGCATCGGCCTCATGAAGGTTCGAGACTCCTGACTCTGGACTGCTCTACTCAGTAGAGCAGTCCAGAGAGCAAGAGCCTTGTTCTATGATAGATCCCGTTCGTAATGCTAAAGGTTCCCGGCCTCCGCTGTCCGACGGATAGTGTCCGTCGTCTGCCTCGCAAGACTATAACTTGAGAGGACGTAAAACTCCTCATAATTCTTCCTTCTTTCTACCTCATGCTATTGTAAGATTCAAAGCTCTCCGGGAGGAGTTTGAACGTGTTCTATTGAGTCATGCTGGTCTCATTGATTTGCTGCTATAATCAGAAAATCCTTTGTCATTCACAGTTGTACAGGCTGCAATCGAAGAAGGTAAATCGGCTATACTCAAGATAACTGGTGGTTGTCCCCATGGCCTTCTCCCCACGCATAAGAACTCCCCTGTGAGAGGCCGGTTACTTTTCTTGTTGGTCGACTATGCTGAGGATTGGGACATTGATGCCCGTGGACCACGGGCCGTGGTTTAGTGAGGGATGTCCAGTTGGGATCGAAGAGAAAATTGTTTCTCGTGGGCCACGAGGAAGACGCCACGAGTCGTGGCGTCTTCCCTTCCCGGCGTTCTACCGATGAAGTCAGCTCCTTTTCTCAATCTCGCCCCTCGACGCTTCACTTGTGTCACAACATAGATGTGGATAAAGGAAACAGGACCTGGATATCGTGTTTACTCGTGCAGAACTCACGAAAGCTACCTTTTTCAAGTAAATTACCACACACAAAAGTTTTGTGACAAAACCCAAAACCCGCAAAACTCATATACAAGTGCGAGGTCTTACTCAAGTGCGAGCTCTTATACGAGTTCTCGAAAAAACTGTCATTACGGGGAAGCCCGAAACCCGACGGTCTTATTCCCAAGAATCCCGTATAACAATGCAACCAGAACTCCGAAGGGAATAACAGTGTGAATCTCTAGCCCGATGCGGATCGTATTACGCGGTAGAGACGTTATTTACCTTAGGTATGGGTGCTATTTCGTGGTTAATAGTGACCAAGAACAAGCTGTTAATAGTTAATGGTGTTGCTCCACTCGTCACATTCATGATAACGTCTCCTAGTTGGGTTAGTAACTTACCGTAAGTTGGAGCCTGAACAGTTCAACCATATGGTTTAACCATAATGGTTGAGTCTCGTTTCGTCGTTGGGAGTGAGTTATCGGATCGTGGCTATTCGCGCAACGCGTTTTCCATGCAGTGTGGTTGTCAATGCGTCGACGAACTCAAAATGGTATCAACGTCTGGAAGGGCGATTGCATGTGTGTATGTCGTATCTGTGGGTAGGATACAGTTGAGGCAAACGCGACGTGCGTCTGGACTCCCGACTCTGGAGGAGCACTTGCGGAACCTTCGTGCAGACGAGCTTGGCATAACGCCTCTGAGAATAAAAAAAGGAAGAGAACTAGAGTGAGCGACACTCATTCATCACACGTCATGACATCCTGTATTTCAAGCACTCAGTTCTCGATAGCGGTGCAACCAGCCGTATCATGTCGGACTCAACATGTGAGCACTCTTATTGAGTCGAGGGATCATGTGATTCCTGAGTCTGACTCAGACTGTCTAAGATAATTATCGTGTATTTTGATATTCGAGCGCTTGTGCTTAGGTGTGGAATCGTAAGATGGCTAAGTTTGATATAAGTGCTGTGTATCAGATACTCAGATACACTGTATCTGGATATCTCAGGGGATTGCTTGACCTAACAGTGTCAGGCTAACACCTATCAACTTGACAGTGTCAAGGCAGTACCGATCTGGTCTCGGAACTACTCGAGATTGATAGTTGAGTCACAGTCTCGGCTCCTCGTTGAACTAATGAGTCGCGATGTGCGTTCCAATCTGTCCATAATCCACCCAGCAGTTTTTGAGTGCGAAACACAACAAAGTGACCAACTGGTACTGCTAATAGCAAACTCTTGTTATTCGTGATAAATTCGAGAAGAGTTCGGGATGGCCCAGCTGTGCGAGCTTTAGATTGACATTCCGCAGCAATTACATAGATACACGACAGCTGAAATAACTACTGATACCATCGAAATAGGTTTGGTATAAAAAACTCTATCCACCAATACTGACTACATTGATGAGCATGAACCGAGGATGAACTCCTGCCAATAGAAGCGATGCGTCTCCACATCCTCCAGAGCAAGGGCCGAACTCACTTTCAACTTTGAGCTAAATCACGTTGCTGATTGCGATCCATCATTTGCTCAACCTCACGAATCTGAAGAACGTCTATCGTCCCTTCGAGCGGTCGTCAGCACAATGGATGGACCCCGACTGTTCTACTCTGAATAGACTACTCACCCTTTCCTCGACGGTCTGAAGGAGTTCCTTAGCGACTTCTAACTGCCTTCTGTAGTTGCTCGGCTTCCCTTCTTCTTCCCTCAGCTCGCTGTATCTGCATGCGAGCCGATCAGTGAGCCAGGACTGAATGGAATCTACTTTATGTGGATGGCAATCATCCTTGATGGTACGCTACTAACTTGCTTGATAGCGCGGAGCCTTTCCTTCTCCCTTGCGACTTCCTAGGACCAACCAATGATCTCGTGACAATCTCCTCCCTCAGCATATCCAAATGGGAAAATGAGTTCTTACCTCTTCAACCGTCATGCCCTGCGGCTTCGGACGTCCAAAAAACTCCCGGAAGACATGCTCAACGGTCGCTTCGGACCTAGAATGAACCCAAACGTTTAGCCAATCGCTCCTTGTGATACATTGTTCATTCAATGAACCTCATTGGTCTTATCAATGCCGCAAGGTAGGACGAGACACCACAGAAGATCATCGAAATAGATGTCAGGATACTCAATTACTCACCCAGGGGCATAATCGGAACCGACCAACTTGATCTTTCCGTTTCTGCTACCCATGAAATTTTGGGTAGACTCGTTGGTGAATGTTCCATCTCCATACTTCTTAACATGACTGAGAGCAAAGCAAACTTGACTGAGAAAATTACCGCGGACCGATATTCATCGTTGTCTAACGGTTGGACTCCAACCTGGAATTGGTTTCCTTTTTGACTAGGTGATATTGCTGCTCCAGAGTCTCATCGCGGCCAGTATGCGAAAAGGCGTCTTCATTCTCCATCCAGTTAACAGAGAAAAGGTCTCCGAGACAGGCGTTAAGTGAGACGTTAGCAACCTTATCATGCTGAAGAAAGAACGACCATTTATTTCACCGAAATGATGGAGGATGACGATCAGAAGTTCTGATTCAGAATCATTCCTACTGGGGGACAGTACGTTGCAAAGCTTGACTCGTGTGGATTGGAAGCTGTGACGTAATATCTGCCACATATGAGAAAATCATGCCCTCCCGGATTGGCCGACGAACGACATGCCCTTGTAAGGTATCCTTACTGGCCTGGAATAGGAGGATTCCCCTCGAACAAACTGCCAGATTCACATGTCTCGACATAGAACACCAACTGTTTATACCTGAATGATAATTTGTGTGTCGCTCGAATGACAGTGGAATTGCAAGCCACATCTTCTTCTTCTCCATGGTCGTCAACCATGATCGAAGCTGTGTTTTATTTATACTCTCAAATGGGAGGCCGATCAAATTCGCTGAGGAAGAATCAGTCAGATGATTTCGATGCACATGATGCTTCGAGAATTATCTCACTAGCGCCGTGATCCACAAAATTGATGAAGACGTAATCGTTCTCGGTGCTTTCCAGAACTTTCTTCGATGCTAGCGACTTATCGCCGGTTAGAACCTGCAATAGCAATTTCGAGGCTGAAGGAGACATATCTTATGTAGGATAGCTCATCTTGGATAAGAGATGGACTCGCATTCAACGAGACTCACTCCTTGTACGTTTTTGACCGTGACCTCCTCGCCACTATAGTCTATCTCGCAACCTTTGTAGACATCAACGCCAGGGCGGTCACCTTAAAGTGAAGGCTCATGGGCTCCTTGGGTGACGAACGAGCCCACCCGTTGGTTTGTTGAATAGCTGTCCCTTGAAGGGGTTCTTAGTGTGATTGACAATATCGTTATACCTGGAGTTGACAGGAGAGACTTCGGCTGGCAGCAGTGTGCTAGAGAGGTCTCTTTTACGATAACGTGATGATGTGCTCCTTGGGTACACCATTTCTTCTGAGAATCTGATACGCATGACACACGTCAGCTTGATGTCGATAGTTCCAATAAGTGTTGGAACCGGCGATGAGGACCTAAGCAGTCACACAATATATACTGTTCCCGTTACTTGTCTCTCAAATGATATGATGATTCCCTCAATCACTGCACTCACAGCCCAGTGGTTTGCAGGTATATCGTTGTCGACAGATACATTCTTGTCCTGAGACAGTGAGTAGCCGATTGATAAGATAGCGGAGAACAGCATAATGAGAGTGTAGTGACGGGTCATGATGCGGGAAAAAGTTATATTCCTTGGACAGTCACCAAAACGCCGATAATAGTAATCAAATTGCAACCGGATGAGGTTACTCAACTTCGGAGGCGTCACGCCTCCACAGTTAGCTAACCGTCCCGGGGCGTGACTGGAGCGATTCACGCCTCACGCCTCACGTGGTGGCACCATTTTCCCTTCATCACCAAACACCTAACTCAGGTGTAAGTACGTCCAGAAGTGATCCCAGAGTACTTACCGTATGATAAAGTGCCCCCAAGCATTCAGATTCTAATCCTTCGGCATCAGACCTTAGGTTGAAAGATACCAATAGTCTCTACGACAAATACTAAGGTTATTTCAGCCCGAAATTTTCAGGGGCCTACTCGATGGAATAAGTTAGACACGTGCGACTTTTTTAGACTTGTGGCGTGTCGCGTGAATTTCACGCGACAATTTCAAATTGAATCGACCTTCATTCACATACGACCAACGTCAATCACGAACCTGTAAGGAGTGTGTAGATCACATGCTTCACGCATTATAGCACGTTGTTGATGTCCGGTGCCTCATGTCGTTCCTTGTGTCAACACGACCCGACATTAGCTGGAGAGATGCGACCCAAACGTGCCCTGAGACTTTGAGTCAAATAGCTATGGACTCAAGACTCTTGAGTCAAGAGCTAGTAACGCTCAATGCTTAGGATCAATAGTACGAATGTATCCTGTGCTCACACTCTTGTACGCAAGCGTACAAGGGTACGCAAGCTCTCCTTGTGCTTGCCAAGCACAATATCCGCCACCATTTTCCCACTCTGGCCGCTTTTTTCTCCTGCGCGCCACGTTTCTTTCCTGCGCGCCACTTTTTTCTCCTGCGCGCCACTTTTTCCTCCTGCGCGCCACTTCTTTTTCCTGTTCGTCTCTTCGCCTATCTGTCCCCTATTAGCCCCTCACAGAGAAAGTGGCTGCGGGACTCTAGGGGAATCATCCGACATCCTCATGTGCACCTAGTTTGCGTACTCCTTGAATTTCTATTGATTAGTGCGTTACGATTCACTGCTGCTGCAGGACGATCCTGACATGGAGGAGGGTAGAGGGAACTTGGAGCATCCATAGCGAGATACGGCAAGTCAAATGAGCGAATCGTCGAAGAAAAAAAAACTGTTATTAAACTCATCACTACGTATATAACACGTCGTTGATCCATGCATTATAGTTTGTTGTCGAAATACATTACTTCAAGACCCGCAGGTGCATTGATTTATAATCGACCCGTTCTCTCCGGCGGAGATTATAACGTGTGGTACGCCTTCCACCTTGATTTTCGGGTAGGACATTAGGCGCAGCTTCAGGTTTCGGAGTCGGTGAGCAATTGCAAATATTCTGAAAAAAGTTATGAGCAAACGCGAACTTTGCGTTTGGGTAATAACGTAATGACCGCGTACATGTTCTGGTGGTCCTATGGGGCTCAGCCGGCTGGAAAAGTTGCGACGGTCTAGGAAACCTTTCGTGAGACATTCTGTAAGACCGTGTGTACCGGTAGAAAGTCTTTACTGGGAAGACGTGGCTCTTTTGGAAGCTCACTCGAATCGGCGGTGGGATATCAGCGCCACATACCCATTCATCCGGCTAGTGTGTGATAGACTTGTATGAAGAAGGCCTTGCCACCGGCTCGATCGGAGATACATCTAGGGTCATGTTGAACGTGTTGCCCAACGAATAAACTGCACTGATTCGCATTATTGGCGGCTGCCTCGCCTCAAGAAATTTGCCGGGATGGCTTCCGAAGAACGTTCAACGACCGACGGTTCCTGGCCCAGGAACTCACCGATTTCTGGTGACAATTCGGACATAGATCTGTCGGCCAACTCAGATAAGCACTCAACTATGGTTACCCTACCGCTCACACTACTTCGTTCGACCGAACGCTCTCTGTCCAGGTTCACGGCACCGGTTGTCAAAGACAGGTTTGAGACAACCCTTGAGAGAGCCGGTGCATCTACAACGAGGAAATAATTGCTGAAATTTACGGTGGTATCAATCTAACCAATTGAATCGATAGAAGCAATTCGATATCCGTAGCCATTGGGTGCAGTACGCGCCATCTAGAAACGCGCGAACTGAGCGGGCACTTTTTTCTTTAATTTTGACGAATTTCGACCTAATTCTTTCACCATTGAGCTCCCCGTGCTTGATTACCCATAAATCCATTCTTCGATACTCTTCACGAAGTGGACCTAAAAAAGTCAGACATGCTTAGCCTATCATGCTCTTCTCCTGCTTGTAGTTCCAGGTTGGAATTAAATCCAACCTGTTAGCTAGGGTTGTAATTTTCAAGCGTTAGTTACAGACAGCTGAATTCCGCGGCATGCGAGGAGCCCATGCAAATTGATTTAACCCAATTGAAGAGGAAGTCACGATAGTATTGATTACCCGACTTCAATCCACTCAAAGCTGCGTCATCCTCGGTGATATCGAACAGTATCGTAGAGTCGCTCAAGTCCGCAAAAATGCATCAGTTGGAAGTTGCATTGCTCTATTTAGTAAGACCGGAATATTCTCTCTTCCTATTGCTGCATTTGAGAACTTTTCCTTTTATAATGACTATCCGAATATACTTGCTTGCTTGCACGTAAGTATCAAAGGTTGGCCAGGAACCAGAACCAAAGCTCCGCGTGAGGTCCATCATTGCGGCTTGAAGACCACTGCCTTTACCAACGAGGCGGATAAGGCCGGCAGAAGGGACTACGTACCGGTCTCGACCCGCGTGATCGTCGAAGTATATGATATTCAATCCTTCTCTTTGCACCCAAGAATCCCAACGGAAGCCTCGTAAGAGCTGGTCTGCCGACGGCTGATGGCTGTTTTTCTTAGAGAAGTCGTCCTTCAAGGTGAATTGCTTGACCACGTTGAAGATCTCTCCGAGCAACGCGGAGAGTGTGAACGTTGAACAAGTTCCGCCTGAGGAAACGAGGAAGCTACGGGCTACTGATCACCCGTTGAGCTCTTCGACACCACAGATCCTGTTGACATTGACTGTAGAGTGGCGGGTGGAAGTAAAAATAGACATTGTTTCCTTCGGCCTATTTTTCTTGCTGAAAATTAGGGGAAAATAGGAAAAATAGGCAGAATAGAAAATTGCTCACTTTAAGGAGCGATTCCCAAGCGAGGGGTATGGATCCAATAGGTTCGATTGGCCTTCCACACTTCCTGGTGAACTCCGCAGGGAGTACTGCATAGCATATTGGACGCAAGTTATGCCGGTTTTGAGGGTTCCCCTGCTCAGGATCTGACCTATAAGCGTTTCTTCACTCTCTTCCTTCACTCTCACGCAGTTAGGACGAATAACACCTAAGCGGTTGTCAAGGCTTACGGGAAAACTGGTTTGGGCCTTACAATGCTATCCATTGCTCAGGCCATATGTTGGATCGTGTTTTCAATGTATTGCTATGCTAGAATGCAAAGCCTTGGCATGTGCTAGGCTCCCCTGCATACTTCGAAAGGATCTCAGGTTTATCGAGAAGTTTTTCCGGGCCGCCAGCCCCGGAAGTCTCTATTTCGAAATGCCAGCTGAACCTAGTTATCCAGAGTCTGTAAGACTGGTTGGTTGCGATGCCTCCTTGCATTAGTTAGCAGGACTCGTCTACTGTTGTCGAAGTTGGCGCTATTGGAGCTTCGAGGTGGCGGAGCTACCTATCAAACTCAAGAAGAACTTAACCAAGGCTAAGTCCAACTCTAGTCATGCAGACTTCTGTGTGCTGGAACTATTAGCATGTCTGACACCTTTGTACCTGTTGGTGAACAGTCAAGACCACTCTCACCCCAAACTTCTGAACTGCCCCATAATTGTCCAATCAGACAATGAGGCAGCAGCCGAAACCATCCGAAGGATGTTCAGCCGGAAACCACCTTTTGGGTGGCTCTTGAAGCAGGCGGCCCACTTTTTGCCACCACTACTGCCATATCTGCCGGTACACCACATAAGTGGATCAAGAAATATCTCGCTGATCGTCTCTCTAGAGGTCATGTGGATAAGTTCACTGATGATTGGCCAGAAGTTCCTCTACCGTTTGAGTGGCTAGGTGGCTTGACATAGACTCAATTCTGTTATATTTCTCTCTTTCCCCTTTCTCAGGTTTGTTGCGTACATCTCCGCGTAAGCGCAAACGTGCTAAAGTCTAACAACATGCGAAACCATCGGACAACGCCCTTGCTGCCTTTCTTGAGGGTTCACTCGCCGTCAGTACTCGTGCTACTTATAGCAGTGTCACCTCGATCTATGAGTGGTTTATCTCGCCGGAACCGGCATTCCGGCTCAAAATTGAGCATTTGCAGAAATTCATCTGCAATATAACCAAAACGACTGGCGGCGAGCATAATTATAAGTACTCTTCGATTAAGACATACATCAAAGCTCTGAGGTCTCGAAACGCTTTCCTTGGCTTCTCCCTTGATGGCTCTGCTGAACATGGGCTGAAAGCGGCTCTACGTGCCGCGAAGCGAGCCGGACTCGTTTCGCGGCTCGCCGAGTCCTCGGTCCCGATTCGGGACTCCCGAAGCCAAGGACAGAAAGGTTCCGTTAAGTCTCCACGAAGTGAAGAGGCTGAGCAGCTCAGCCTGAGCTCCTTGAGTATAATGCCAGGTTTAAGAGCAAACCCATCCTTTATCTCATCTGGTAAATCGTGTTGGTAGTCAATTAAAGTGGTCAGGAGCCTAGCAGGACTTTCCCCATTTTTATGGAAAACAACGCATAGGGAATAACTAGTTCGTCACATGCTGAATGTAACAGGTGAACTTGAAATTTCCTCCACGTTTCCTCTAGCCCGATTGAGATTTCCCTTCATAACGAGTAATAAATGGTACATATCCATGTCCATCTACTGAAGCTACCGGCGGATGGGGAGGTCTTGGAGTGCCTTATTCTTGGCCGCAGCCTCGGCGGCTGCTTCATTACTCCGGCGGCGCTTGCTCTGTTAAGGAAGGTTGACCATATGTCCGTTCATATGATAAGTCACATCTAGTTACCAACTAGTATTTGGTCATAGTGTCGAGCCGATTCTGACTTCACTATAGTTGTCCCACTTGAGATATGCTGTATTCGCCAAGTTGATCGATAGCATATAGCTTTTGTGGTTTTCGCTAACAGAAGATAACAGGCTCCTTACAGATTGCCCTGTCGTGTTCTGTCCGGTGACTGGAGCTACATAACATGCTCCAGCCCATGCTGGAACAATCGCGAACTCATTATTGTTCAAACTCCTCGATCGACTTCTCCTGTGAGGTAAACAGTTTCTTCACGCGGTCCTTCACATTCGAATACTGGGATTGCTTGCAACTTTGAACTTATTTCAATCCCCCAGGGGGATTGAAATAAGCTCAAAGTTGGGATTCCCCCTATTTATTGGAGCCCTACGCTATTCAGATGATTATTTCCTCCGAGTTCTGCTGTGAGGAGGCTACTGTCTTTATATGATTGGGTAACAGCTCTCGACCTGCTTCTCGACAACTTCCACTTGAGCGACATTTGTTTGTCTACGAGCCATAACAAATATCCCATAGCCAATCGCTTTTTCTCGTGGCCCACAGCCTATGACTTGATGAGACTGAGGATTGTCTCATAAATGAACCACTTCCCTCTCGTGTCGAACTGCGTATCTCTGTTGCCACTGGGATATCTGCCGGCGTCCGTCGTCCCCGTCGTTACTGGTCCTCACTGAGGACTCCTCAGGCCGAGTCTGTGGCGTGCGCAGGTCTGGCGCCCTGGATATCTTATGGGACGGCTCCGGAACGGCTGGCTGTGAAACTATCCGGGTTGATGATACTGAAGTCAAAGTGTTGCGATGATTTGCATGATATGTTCCGTATATAACCGTAGCCATCTGGCTCAAGATCTCAGTTGGGTTTTTTGTGTTACCCAATTAGGATCGAACAACTGGCGATAACGTTCCCAATAACGGCAGTACTGACCACGGTTATGGTACTTTTGTCCGTGGCGATGTGGCTCGCTCTGCAGCGAATACTGGTTCGTCACCGACCACTAACGAGTACTTCCAATGGTACGGTGGTCAGTTCGTCGAGTACCAAACGGCACGCACTAGTAGGACTAGTCTAGTACCAAATTGGTACTACCAATAACTTTAGTGTAATTCCTGATATCCAGATGGCTTATTCAACGAACCTTCCTGGTGCGATATTTGCTTTTCTAATGAGTCTACTCCTCCTGCACGGACGAAACGACTCAAGGAGAGTGGTTCCGCACCTGAATGATCCCGTGATCAATATGCAGTGTACTGGCGATGTTCTCAAGGGTGTTGGTTATAGGCGAGGTCGTAGCCGCCCACCACATCTGAATGTGGAACGATCGGGTTAGTAGCAGTGCCTGGCAGGCACTGCCTGCTCTGTAATAGTCGGATCTGAGCTGCTTTCAATGGATGGTCATGAACATCCCAGTCCTTCGTAAAGTAATGATACTTCCTGCAGTGCGGCAAGTCTCTAGAACCAACATTGAATCTGTTCGTTCTACACGATGGAACTACGTCTAGTGCTAAATACGCTGCTACTAGCAGCCTGCTAGAGATGTTATCAGTGTTGAAGATCTGGAGACTGAGGATTGGGGAAAACCCCTCCTCTACTCGGCATTGGCCATGTTATCAGACTGTTGGTGGCTCTGACGTCTTCCACTGCCTTGGGATATTGGGGTACCGATCGGATCGGTCCGATCCTCAATATTCTCATGACACAGTGTGTCAGACACACGAATCATGTGGTCGCGTCTCGCATGGTCGCGGGTAATTGCAAATAATCAAGGACAGTGTAAAATAGTCACGGACGCAATTTCGCTCGCTCTGAGTGAAATTTTGGGCAACATTTAACGGAGGGGGCTGGGGACTTCATTGGCCGGTCAAACAATTTTCTTTTGTGATAAAATGGAGGGCGAAGCAACGATTCCTAGTCTAGAGAGAACAATCTGCCAGCGGATCAAGCACATTGACCTGCTCCGAAGAGACGGGGAGGCCAGACGGCCCATTGACTTATTTGGATTGCCAAGTTCAGCTCCAAACAAAAAAACGAGGGCGGGAGCCGTAAAGCGACAACCTTGTATGGAAACAGCATACGGCGTGTACGCGTGGACCAATAGCAGGTCCTTAAAAAGCATGGACGAATAAGCTGAAGGAATCATTCAGCAACAGTTTGATGTGAAGGTAGCATCCTACCAGCCTCTCGACGCTCCACTTGTGTCACAACATAGATGTGGATGAAGGAAACAGGACCTGAATATCGTGTCTACGCGTGCAAAACTCACGAAAGTTGCCCTTCTCAAGTGAATTACCACACACAAAACCCAAAACCCGCAAAACTCATATACAAGTGCGAGGTCTTACTCAAGTGCGAGCTCTTATACGAGTTCTCGAAAAAAAACTGTCATTACGGGTAAACCCACGAAACCCGACGGTCTTATTCTCAGGAATCTCAAGCAAGCAGAGAGGGAATAACAAGAAGGCGAGCAGAAACCCGAAGGGAATAACAAGGCAACCACAAACTTGTAGGGAGCAACAAGGCATGCAGAAACCCGAAGGGAATAACAATGTAAATTCCTAGCCCGATGCGGATCGCATTACGCGGTAGAGACGTTATTTACCTTAGGTATGGACGCTATTCCGTGGTTAGTACTACTAACTTGGTAGTGACCTAGGACACCAACTCTAGGGACATTGTCTGTTTGGGCCCGCGCTTTGACAATTTTCAAGAATAAACGGCGCAGGGCCAGCGAGAAGTCACCTCCCTTGAAAATCTGAATTTACCCTCGCTGATGGTAATGCATCTGATGAGAGGCCTAGAGCGTTGCCTAAGCCAACCTTCTTCAGTCTAATAGGGGTATTCCTCATAATGTGAACCTCATTTACTACTCATACAAATGATAAAACATGCTGTTGATGGATTGTTTTTCTATATATATTTTCATGTCTAGGGTCATTGTGATGATGCTTCGAACCATCCATGTATTTGATGTCTGGCGCCCGGCAGTCAATGACGGCGCGCGCCAGGAGACTGCACGGAAACAAGACCACAGAGGACTGCACTTGTCTCACATCATGTGAGACACATGTGCTGGTTTTTTGGATAAACCAAGCTCGATTTTTTCATCACTTTCGACACGATAATTAGTCGGACTACAGGAGGTCCGGATTGGACCAACCAATCTGCTGTATTCCGCTCGATAAAGTCGGTAATACAGCAATATACATGCTCGTCAAACTTCAAGTCAGAATAATAACACTATACAAGTCTATTTTATCGATATGCTTGTTCAACTACTACCCCCGTGACGGGGGCCCCGTCACATTTATGATAACGTTTCCTAGTTGGGTAAGTTGGGTCCTGAGCAGTTCAACCGTATGGTTCAACCATCATGGTTGAGTCCGTTTCGTCGTTGGGAGTGTTCTCGGATTGTGGTTATTCGCGCAACGATTTTTCCATGCAGTGTGGTTGTCAATGCGTCGACGATCTCAAAATGGTATCAATGTCTGGAAGGGCGATTGCATGTGTGTATGTCGTCTCTGTGGGAAATATACGGTTGAGGCAAACGCGACGTGCGTTTGGAGGAGCACCTGCGGAACCTTCGTTCAGACGAGCTTGGCATAACGCCTCCGAGAATAAAAAAGGAAGAGAATTAGAGTGAGCGGCACTCATTCATCGCACGTCGTGACATCCTGTATTTCATGCACTCAGTCCTCGTTGGCCATACTATCGAATCTTACGTGGGTAGTAACACAATCGCTGTCTCTTTATGAGGAAAACCTCATGAAGGGATTGGACGATCGATTTCCGCTATTGTATCGCTCCGTCCCTTTAACTTCTCTCAACCTTGACTCACTAATCTTCTACTAACTACTACTTCCACTCAACCCTATGTCTAGTACTCAGTCGTCAATTAACGGGGAAGGAGCTGCGACCATTACTACAAATGAATCATTTGAAATGATGCATCATCCGAGAATCGAGGATCCATTCTTCCCTGCTGTAGAGTTCTCGAGCACTTCCAATGTCCGATGGACTGGGCAATAGTAAGATATATTGCCTGGTCTGCTACCACTACAGCGGCATCCAACTACGACGGTCGCTCCTATCCTTCCTATGTCAGTTTTTCCTTCCCTTATCTGGACTTTCAAGATCCCCTGCTCTTCCAAGCAGCAGAAGTCGCCGCTGAGGCTGACCGAATAACAAGGATAAAAGTTCGATGGAGGCCAACGATTCTTGAAGCTATCGGTTAATATCGTTACGATGGAGGCGCCACCGTAACGATCGATCAGCATAAGACAAGCACGATCGAAGGGCCGAGACGAGGCACA
>NW_003213081.1:602438-605885 GCF_000006405.1 Perkinsus marinus ATCC 50983
TCCATGAGAGAGAAACACGGTACGGTTTCTTGGCGGAGAAATTCCCCAGCTGGGGATCGTACCACCATCCCCGATAAGAGGGAAAGTGTGCGACCTAGCGGAGTACCCGTGAGGCGAGCGCTAAACAACCTGTTGTGTTGATGTAAGTGAGTGCTGCAATGATAGAACTGGCAGACTCCAAGGACTGCTGTAGGGATGTGGAGCACCCCAGCAGTACGATTTTTTTTCATGAGAGACTTTACTAAGCCTCTTTCCCCACTACCAGCTCGCAGCCAGCAACCTACGGTTACTGACCATGTCGCCATCAAGCAACTATTCTCGGTTCATGGTATGGGGTGCCTAAGCTGTGGACGAGCTTTATGCGTCATATCCGTCCATTCCCCACATCCTCATCAATGCTGTTGTCGATCTCTCGACAAGATAAGCCGCTTACTAGGCCGACGGGTTCGGACGTAAGCTCCCCCGCTCTTCGACGGCCGCATTTCTGTCTTCACAGCGATGCACCGTTTGGAGCAGGAAGACACTCGAGAGAGCCAGAGATGTCTGGTGAGTGCAAGCGCGCGGAAGAGGTGAGCCTCCACAGGCAGTGCTTTAGCACGTTGTGGCGGGTTCCACGATGTCCGGCTTTTGTCAAGGCTCGCGTCGTGTGGTTTCCTGGCAGTACTCTGTACTGAGGACCAGCCTGAGAGCAGTCGTGATGTTTCATCACCGCTCTCGTTTGATAGTTCCCGCGTGCATGTCAGGTGAATGTAATCAAGCGGAATCTTGATCATTCCTTGTGCTCGTGGCTCTCCTCAGAGCAACTGCGCATTGAGGCAAAACTAGGCTGGAGTGTCTGTATGCCTGCCTGACGCGTCTGCCAGTGTTTTACGGCGGCGCTGTGCCTGCCAAGGCACGTGTAACTTCACGTGCGGCAGCGTGAAGTCTATTGTGTTGTCCCAGCGGGAGCTCAGATGAGCTGAATTACACTCCTTGTACGGGTGAGGGACGGTTTGTTGTTGGCGGTGTCGCCACCTGATGACCTTCTGGCCTAGCGACACTAGGCTTTGCATTACTCGATGAGTTATCTACCGAAATCGATCCGTCGAGCGATATGAGACAGGCCCCCGACAGTGTCAGGTCGACACTATCGAGTAGTGGTCAGTATCGCCAATTTGGTAGACTCACCGTTTCCGGGCTGCCTCTCTGCTCTACGAGCCCTTTGACTTAAAGGCTTTGAGTGGCTCAAGTTGAGTCTGAGGAGCCGAATGTGGGGATCTATCTGTGGAAGGTACGGAGCTACTGTACCTCCGAGTTTGTTGCGCTATACAACGATTCTGCTGTGTAATGTTCGGGCGATCATCAAGTCCATGACATTTACAATGACCAGATGTTGTCCCAGGTATGCCATAAGGAGCCCTTATGTCACACCCTCGTTGAGGGCGACTAGTCACCATAGGCCTCAGTAAGGTTTGGCCTGCCTTGTCAATCTCTCCGCGTCCTGCTCAGGTACGAGCCGTCGCGAGCACTGGGTCAAGACTCGACCGCTGAGTGTACTCTGCATCTAGCCTTCGGATCACAGCCGCCTGTAGTCGTGCGGCAGAGTCCGATTGCGTGGCCGATATGGGCCGTGCCTTCTCGTGGGAAGTTTCCCTCAAGGTTCGTGATGTACGATCACTTGTCTGTCATTGAGTCTGGTTTGAGTCATGGCGGGGTAGAGTCTCAAGTATGTTGTGCTCGCAGCGAATTTCTTAATTCTCATATCCAATGGCCTTGAATACTGCGATGAACGCTGCTGGCTCAGTCCCGGATGACAAGGAGGCGGTCATCCAGGATATTCTCAGGGAGGTGGTACCTGGCGATGCCGAGCAAGACGTGAGAGTTCGTCAGTCTATCCTAGATGAGGTCAGTGGTCTGTCACTACAAACCATATCTAAGCTGCCCCAGACCTTCTGGAGTACAGCAGCGAATGATGCGCTGGTGATATCAGGAACCTCATCAGACGAGGAGAAAGCTCGGATCACGAGGCTGAGGTTGGTCTTGGCATCGAGCGGAGAAGCTCTCACTGCTCAAGTACTATGCTATGTTAGCACTGCTGCTGAAAAGGTCAAACGGGAAATTCAGCTAGCGAAGCTTCCGGAAGCGGACGTTAGTGGTTTGGTGACTAAGATCTCTAATAGGTTACAGGTCAAGTTCACCCCAGCACTGATCCCGCCGAGTAACGTTGTGGCCAAGTGTAAGGCTAATAAGTTTGTCGAATTAGCCGAATGTCGTGTATCGGATGCTGAGTACAGTAGCACTCGTAGCGAGCTAGCTACGTCGGTCACCGGGGCGAACGTTGAGATCCTGAAGAAGCCAAGCGACAGTTCGAAGTTTCTTTTGAGTGGCGAAGTTACAGTGTGTCTTCTGCGCCTCATGATGGCCCTCTGGTTGGTTGCACCCGAACAGGGTAACTTTCTCGTCTTTCTCAATTATGTTTTACGTGTCACCGAGATGGGGAACCATGGTTGGGGCCGAGCTTTGCGCCTCGACCGTCGACATCGCGAATCTGTCATCACCCGTATGGCAGCAGACAAGAGTCTCACCATTTATGATATGTTTGAGGATGATGTCGTCACGGCTAACTTTGCCAAAGCCACCTTGGAGTACGAGACCAGTAACGGTAAAGATAAGAAAAAAGGATGCGTCGGCGAAGGGTTCCCAACCGCGCAAGAGATGGAGAAAGTCCAGTTCTTGGTGGGGTTCGGATTGGTATTCCGAGAAGCCTGCTGGTGCCGCTGCCAAGACTGACAAGTCTTCTAAATTCAAGCCTGACGAGGAGAAGAGGAAGTAAGCCCCCCTCATCGTTATGGGTCACCACAAAGCAGGGACTCCCTGATCAGCTGATCATAAGCGCCTCATAGTCTCATAGTTTCGGATAGCCTGTCATGTACTAGCAGCGTTGGTGTTATACTGAGACGGCAGCATTGACATCACGCTTCCTCAGTTATAGTTTTTCCCTCCCAATGTCTGACAGGAGATCAAGCAAGCGATCTGCAGCAGCGCGAGTTCGGAGGAATGAGGAGAAGCGTGCTCGCCAACGCCAAAGTTGGAGAGAAGCTGAGGACGTTCGATCATCGCTGACGAATTTAGAAGACAAGGCAGAGCATTGGAGGTCTCAGTGGGAGTCTGACCAGGCCAAGGGCTTAACGGACGGTACGGCCGGTCCTGGGTTTTGCCCTTGGTCCATCCCATACGGACCTCGTACACAACTTCAGTCGTTGTTGGTCGACGCGTTGAAAGCGAAAATTCGAGAATTCGCAGCGATGGACTCTGGCAGGTTCGTCCATAGATGGTCGTCACTGCCGCGCGCTGAACAGGGTGGTTTTGATTGGAGCAGTGTTGAACGCGATCTCTATATTCTCGCTGATCAGTTGAGAGACGAATGGTGTGCTCTGCTTCACGTGGATGGGCGCGTTGCACGCTCAG
>NW_003213081.1:605985-607531 GCF_000006405.1 Perkinsus marinus ATCC 50983
TAACAGATGTTCGCGATTGCTCCGTGCTATGGCCTTGGATAATATACCTTCCGCTAATAAGGCTCTACCCTTTGTGGAAGCGCTGAAAGTTTTCTACCACTTGCAATAGAAATGCCTCGGGAATCGTCGATTGCCTGGCTAGAAAGGGTCCATAAATGAGTTTGGTACTGCATCATGCAATCTGCATGGTATGCAACCGGTTTGGCTCCAACTCTCAAAGTCCACATGTTGTTCCATCATGTAGAGCAGTACCTTTCATATTACGAGTCTCTGCCAGATGCTGGGCTTGGTATCTCTTCGGGACAATCCGGCGAGGCTCTACACGCAAGACTCCAACGTGTCTGGGATCTGAGGTTCAGATCTGAAGTGGTGAACGCATTCACCTTCGGGGTTTGGGACCTCTTCATTAGATTACCATCGTCAGCCAAAGAGAAATCAGGAAGTTCTGTCGCCACTCCCGGTATCGAAGCTGTAGCGGGCCCTACGGGGGCAACGTCCAGTGGTTGTGGCGGACCGAGGGATCTGAGTATAAAGTTGGCAGCCGGGCAAGCCCACTGGAAGGCAAGCAGCCGCTGTCTGGACGGTCCTTCATGCTCCATACAGAGCTTTAGGACGCCTTGCGATGCTGAATGGACTACTGCAAGGACCCTCAGCTGGTTTCCCAATATCACATATGGTTAACGTATGTTCAGAACATCCCAGTTCTTCGTAAAGCTGTGACACTCCTGCAAGGTGGCAAGGCTCTAGAACTAACATTGAATATGCTCGGTCTACAATGTAGACTCTACATGATGGAGCTAGTAGTTCCGAACTACGTTTAGCGCTAAATACGCTGCCTGCTGGAGAGAATCTCTCCGAGAGATTATAAATGTTGAAAATCTGGAGGATTTGTGGTAAACACCCTCTGCTCGATATTGGTCATGTTATCAGAATGTTGGTGGTTCTGACGTCTTCCATTGCCTTGGGATAGTGGGATACCGATCCTCAGTATTCTCATGTCACCGACCCATGTGGTCGCGTCTGGCATGGTCGCTGATGGTAATGCATCTAATAAGAGCCTTAAAGCGTTGACTAAGCCAGTCTACTTCCATCTGATAGGGGTATTCCTCATAATGAGGAGTCATTCAGCACCACAAATGATGAAACATGCGGTTGACGGATTGTTTTCACATATGTTTTTCCATGTCTAGGGGCATTGTGATGATGCTCCATGCCAATGGCATGATGCCATTGTGATGGCTGACACAATCGTTGTCTACTATGATAGTAGTACTATCGTCCTCATCGACCATTACCTATGAGCTGTTTATCTGTGCTGTCCGTCTAGTCTGTTGCTATAACCAACAACACTTTGTCTTGTGTTCTGAGATGTCTTCTGTTACTTGATGTCATCAAGTGAAAAGCCTGTACTAGTAGTACAGTCATCAAGTTGATGACCATAAATGGCCCGATCGGACGGTTAGATAGACTGTCCAACATGATGTCGATCGTTTTAACCCATTTTAATCGAGCTTATGTGTCGCCGACGATTAGGCGGCGAAGGGCC
>NW_003213081.1:607631-609150 GCF_000006405.1 Perkinsus marinus ATCC 50983
GGGCAAACGCGACGTGCGTTGGAGGAGCACTCGCGGAACTTTCGTCAGACGAGCTTGGCATACGCCTCTGAAAATAAACAGAGGAAGAGAACTAGTTGAGCGGCACTCATTCATCGCACGTAAGATGGCTTAGTTGAATATAAGTGTTGTGTATCTGGATGTCTCAGGAGTGGGCTTGATTTTGACCTGACAGTGCCAGCTGTCAAGGCAGTATCGATCTGGTCTCGAAACCACTCGGGGTTGATTCGAGGTTGAGAGTTGAGTCACAGTCCCGGCTCCTCGTTGAACAGATGAATCGCGATGCACGTTCCAATCTGCCCATAATCCAGCCAGCACTTTTTTAGTGCGAAACACAACAAAGTACACAATTGAAACTGCTAGTAGCAAACTCTTGTTAACCGTGATAGATTCGAGAAGAATTTGGGATGGCCAAGCCATGCGATCTTTGCACTGGTATACTGCCAGTGGCACTCCGGAGAAATTACAAAAACATACGATAGCTGAAGTAACTACCGATACCATTGGAGTAGGCTTGGTATTAAAAACTATATTCTCCATTATCAACTACATTGATGAGCATGAACTCCTGCCAATCGAAGCGATGGGTCTCCACATCCTCCAAAGCAAGGGCTGGACTTACTTTTAGCTGTGGGCTAAATCGCGTTCCAGGCGTAAATGCTCATTGCGATCCATCATTTCCTCAATCTCACGAATCTGAAGAACGTCTATCGTCCCTTCGAGCGGTCGTCAGCACAATGGATGGACCCCGACTGTTCTACTCTGAATAGACTACTCACGCTTTCCTCGACGGTCTGAAGGAGTTCCTTAGCGACTTCTAACTGCCTTCTGTAGTTGCTCGGCTTCCCCTCTTCTTCCCTCAGCTCGCTGTATCTGAATGCGAGCAGATCAGTGAGCCAGGACTGAATGGAATCTACTTCATGTGGATGGGAATCATCCTTGATGGTACGCTACTAACTTGCTTGATAGCGCGGAGCCTTTCCTTCTCCCTCGCGACTTCCTAGGATCAACCAATGATCTCGTGACAATCTCCTCCCTCAGCATATCCAAATGGGAAAAAGAGTTCTTACCTCTTCAACCGTCATGCCCTGCGGCTTCGGACGTCCAAAGAACTCCCCGAAGACATGCTCAACGGTCGCTTCGGACCTAGAATGAACCCAAACGTTTAGCCAATCGCTCCTTGTGACACATCGTTCATTCAATAAACTTCATTGGTCTTATCAATGCCGCAAGGTAGGACGAGACACCACAGAAGATCATCGAAATAGATGTCAGGATACTCAGTTACTCACCCAGGAGCATAGTCGGAACCGATCAACTTGAACTTTCCGTTCCTGCTACCCATGAAATATTGGGTAGAGTCGTTGGTGAATGTGGTGTCTCCATACTGCATAACATGAATAAAAGGAAGCAGACTCGACTGAGTGAATTCCCGCGGTCCAACCTGAAGGTGGTTTCCTTTTTGACCAGGTCATATTGCTGCTCCAGAGTCTCATTGTAG
>NW_003213081.1:609250-611907 GCF_000006405.1 Perkinsus marinus ATCC 50983
TAGTCTTCGGGCTGGTGTCGTCACCAGTCCTATGGATACGAACCTACAGTACAGTCTATAGACTCATGAGAGCAATCTTGCAAATTTTCTGTACCCTTTATGTAGACGATGGAGTATTCGAGTCGGCTGCATACCGAGTCTGCGACGACCTTGTCGGCCTACTCCTGATATCAACTGCGGTTGGTGTAAGAACGGAGCTATCTAAAATTCGAATCTCATCGAATCCGAGAACGCTAGGTTTTCAATGGTTATCCACGGTGTGTCAGGGTCGCCTCCATCTCGAGGTCGAGATCCCACCAGAGAAGGTGGTCATGATATGCCAGCAGGGCGATCATATCCTCGAGCAGTACAACACTAAGCACAAGGTCGCCATCAAGGACGTGGAGTCCTTCCTTGGTAGGATAATGTGGGCTAGTCAAACTTTCACCCGTTTCCGCTGTCATCTCGCAGCCCTCTACTCTTGGTGCCACAAGCTGAAGTCAGTGGCGGGGGCAAATGGGAAACCCCTGCACTCGGCATATCTCGGGAGAAAAGCCGCGGAGAAGATCAATCTCCTCCTAGAGGTGGTGCGCTCTCCTGCACTCCGAGCAACCTCTATTCAGGATATCTTGGGCGTACGGCTCTCTGGTACTCAACATATGATAGTAATCACCGACGCCAGTCTCGCTGGGTTCGCTGGTACGATGCTCATCGGGAGTCAGAGATATTGGTTCTGTGAGTCAACAGCTACTACCGAGTTGAAGGCCTTAGTCCCAGGCGAACTGGAGTCAGGACACATCAGCACACTCGAGTTACTGGCTGCGATCGTCGCTGTGCTGGCTTCAGTGCGCAGCTGCGGTATCGACAGAACCGAGGCGGACTTCACCGTCCTAAGCGACAACATCTCCACAGTTGAAGCCTTGAATAAGGGTACTAGTGGTTCACAGCGCATGGCGGATCTCTTGGCAAGATTTTCGGCGATGGGCATGAACCATCGTTCAATTCGCGCCTTTCATCTACCCGGAAATGAGAACGTCATAAGTGATAGCCTCTCGCGCGATGGCGTTCCCCGCCCTGCAATAGCTCGTGTCATCGGTGAGCGCGTCGATATACTACCTGTGTTGCAGGAGATATTACGCACCGATCCGTTGAAGGCCCCAATCTGCTTGATGTAGGTCTGAGGATCAAAACAGAGGCCGCGGAACAATATGGCCTTTGGTGGTAGGGCTAGCAAAGCCGGCAAAGCTGGTGTTGTACTTGGAGTTAACTGCCCTCTCTTATAATGATCGATTGCTGTTGAGTTGGTTGGGGTTGTGTCTGGTCAGGGGGCGTTATAGACAGTTCTCTTTCGGTGACCATGAATATAGACATTGCCCTACGGATCTGCAACATCCTACATGGCGCGGGAACGAGAGCTAACAACGACGCAGGGAGGCCCAGGGTGAGAAGCTCAGCCTCGCGTTCGAGGGCGCTGTCGTCAGGAGCAAGATACCCCATGTAGTGCATGGCTTGTACTGAGGAGTTCCGCCTGGAATCAGAGTTATTTCAAGCGTCGGTCTATCATCTCCGTTGGCAGGTCCGTCCGGCGCTCTGGTTCCGAAAACAAGCAAATTCCGACGATTAACCACGACACGGTGGGCACAGTACTGGCTGCCGCTCGCGCTGCTTCCACGAACAGGAAATACAAATCAGTGATATCTCGTTATGAGAGTCTCTTAAGCCGTATGGGGATGTCTCCTTGGCCGGTGTGTGGTTCATCCCTTGCTGTATATATATCAGCTCTGACCCAAGAAGGAAGGGTACAGTACACGACAATAAAGGACTACGTCCAGAAGCTGCGCTGTGCCAATACCCTCGAGCACGGTCGGCTCAGCGAGCAAGACTCGGAGCTAGTTCGACTAGCGCTGCTAGGCGCGTCTAAGATTCTCGGAGTCACATCCCCGAAGAGAGCTCGAACGCTCTCCAAAAAAGGAGCTGTTGCAACTTTCTTGTATTGTCCCTGGTAGCGGAAACCTTGGAGTGCCGGTAGCCTATCTACTCGGCGTTGCGGGGCTTTTTCGTCTTCGAGAGCTGAGCGAGCTGAGATGGTCAGACATAAACTGGGAAGTATGCGCAGACAATAAACCATGTCTGGTAGTCCATGTACGGAAATCGAAGACCGACCAGTGCCGTCGCGGTCGACGAGTGTTTATTGGTTGCTGTATGGCCAGCTCCGAGGACTGTGGAATGTCAGTGTGCCCATACCACCGATTATCCAGGTGGGCGCAAGAAACTGGAAATCACATCCAGACCGGTCAGAAGAGCGTGTTCGGCCTGACGTACGCGCAGCTTCGCGAGGGCATATGCGAGCTGATCGCGGCCGTCTGCGGAAAATCCGACGAACGAGGACGGTCAACGACGCATAGTATGAGCCGAACTGGATGCTGGTTGTTACTGAATGGCGGTGCCAGACTCGACGAGGTGGTCGAATATGGACGCTGGGCCGATCCGAGGTGCGTTTTATCGGCGTATTCCCGCGATCACCATGATGCGCAGTTCCGCCACAAGCAAGTTCATGGCCAGCGCTGAGACGACGAGTGATTAGCGGGATACACGTGTCAGAAATGGATTCCTCTCTCTGTTTCATGAGTGCAAATTAGTGTTGTGGTCTTAAGTAACTCGCTAGACGGGCGCCTCCC
>NW_003213081.1:612007-615696 GCF_000006405.1 Perkinsus marinus ATCC 50983
TCCTTACTGGCCTGGAATAGGAGGACTCCCCTCGAACAGACTGCCAGATTCACATGCCTCGACATAGAACACCAACTGTTTATACCTGAGTGATAATTTGTGTATCGCTCGAATGACAGTGGAATTGCAAGCCACATCTTCTTCTTCTCCATGGTCGTCAACCATGATCGAATTTGTGTTTTGCTTATACTCTCAGCTGGGAGGGCGATCGAATCCGCTGAGGAAGAATCACTCAGATAATCTCGATGATGCTTCGAGAATTATCTCACTATCGCCGTGATCCACGAAATTGATGAAGACGTAATCGTTCTCGGTGCTTTCCAGAACTTTCTTCGATGCTAGCGACTTATCGCCGGTTAGAACCTGCATTAGCAAGAATGATTTCGAGGCTGAAGGAAGCATATCTCATGTAGGATAACTTATCCTGAATGAGAGATGGACTCGCATTCAACGATACTCACTCCTTGAACGTTTTTGACCGTGACCTCCTCGCCACTATAGTCTATCTCGCAACCTTTATAGACATCAACGCCAGGACGGTCACCTTAAAGTGAGGGCTCATGGGCTCCTTAGGTGACGAACGAGCCCACCCGTTGGTTTGTTGAATAGCTGTCCCTTGAAGGGGTTCTTAGGGTGATTCACAACATCATTATACCTGGAGTTGATAGGAGAGGAAACAGCTGGCAGCAGTGTGCTAGGGAGGTCTCTTTTACGATAAAGTGATGATGTGCTCCTTGGGTACACCATTTTTTCTGAGAATCTGATACGCATGACACACGTCAGCTTGATGTCGATAGTTCCAATAAGTGTTGGAACCGGCGATGAGGACCTGAGCAGTCACACAATATAAACTGTTCCCGTTACTTGTCTCTCAAATGATATGATGATTCCCTCAATCACTGCACTCACAGCCCAGTGGTTTGCAGGTATATCGTTGTCGAAAGATACATTCTTGTCCTGAGACAGTGAGTAGCCGATTGATAAGATAGCGGAGAACAGCATAATGAGAATGTAGTGACGGGTCATGATGCGAGAAAAGGTTATACTCCTTGGAGAGTCACCAAAATGACGATAATAGTGATTAAATTGCAACCGGAGGAGGTTACTCGACTTCGGGGGCGTCGCGCCTCCAGAGTTGGCCAACCGTCACGCGGCGTGACTCACGCCTCACGTGGTGGCACCTT
This sequence comes from Perkinsus marinus ATCC 50983, assembly GCF_000006405.1. NCBI lineage: Eukaryota > Perkinsozoa > Perkinsida > Perkinsidae > Perkinsus > Perkinsus marinus. Next base: position 613,192 of record NW_003213081.1, read on the forward strand.
TTTCCCCTTCATCATCAAACACCTACTGCAGGTGTAAGCACGTCCAAAAGTGGCCCCAGAGTACTTGCCGTATGATGCAGTATTCCCAAGCATTCAGATTTCAATCCTTCCGCATCAGGCTGTAGGTTGGAAGATACCAATAGTCTCTACGGCAAATATTAAGGTTGTTTCAGGGGCCTACTCGATGGAATAAGTTAGACACGTGCGACTCTTTCAGACTTGTGGCGTGTGACACGTCACGTGCCGCGTGGAATTGAATTGCCCTTTAGTCACATACAATCAACGTCAATCACGAACTGTATATATCACATGTTTAACGCATTACAGCACGTGTTGTGGGTCCAGTTTGCCTGCACCCTCGTTATCTCAGCAAATCTTCGCCTTCCTATTCATAACGAATGATCCAAATATCGATTACTGTGCTGCTAAGTGTGTACATTCGTACAGAACTCAAGTGCAGGTATTATTGTTCTAGCTCGTAGCGCTTATTGTTATTGTCCTAGGGTCGTAGTATTGGTTGCTCTAGCTCGAGTTCTCTTGTGCTGTTTTAGAGTTCATCAACTGATACCGCGACATACGTGGTTGATGTCCGGACCGGACACTCCGGTGCCTCCTGTCGTTCCCTTGTGTCAACACGACCCGACATTAGCTGGAGAGATGCGACCCAAGCGTACACTGACCAATAGCTACGGACTCAGGAGCTAGTAACGCTCAATGCTCAAGATCAATAGTACGCATGTATCCTGTGCTCACACTCTTGTACGCAAGCGCACAAGCATACGCAAGCTATCCTTGTGCTTGCAAAGCACGAGGAGAATGTCTAAACACATGTACAGAGAGGTGACGCTCTCTGCCGTGCAGGCTGGTCAAGCATCAATAACGGTCGGGTCGATTCTTCTAGAGATTTCTCGAGAGCTCCTCGGCGAGGAGCTCGGCCGTTCCAGACTTGGACTTGACAATGTCAGCTCGAGGGCCTCGAGCTGACTTCTGAAGGTGCAAGAAATCTTCTGCGGGTAGGTCATCTGGGTTTAGGTCAGAAAGGGGCCCGAAAACTGTGCAGCATACTGAGGCGAGAGGGTGTTCAGTTCCCTGGCGGTGGTCTGAAGAGGGCGTGGGAAGAGCGATGAGATATTTTTGGTCACCTTTTTTGGCCCGAGACACTCTTGTTGCAGTCCGGCTCCAAGTCTGATCCAGCCTCGACACCATTTCGTGTTTGTACTGATATCAATTGATAGATCCTAATTGGGTAACACAAAAGCCCTACTGAGATCTTGAGCCAGATGGCTACGGATATATACGGAACATATCATGCAAATCATCGCCACACTTTGACTCCAGTATCATCAACTCGGATAATTTCACAGCCAGCTGTTTCGGAGCGTCCCCATATGATATCCAGGGCGCCAAACCTGCGCACGCCACAGACTCGGCCTGAGGACCAGTAAGGACGGGGACGGCGGACGCCGGCAGATATTCCAGTGGCAACCGAGATACGCATCCCGACACGAGAAGTGGTTCGTTTATGAGACAATCTTCGGTCTCATCAAATGCCTTACTGAATGTAGTTACAAATAACGAGGTGTAACGGAACTCCCGCTCGGGAACACAACTGTCCCATCTCCTCTGACACCCCACGTTGGCCATACTATCGAATATTACGTGGGTAGTAACACAATCGCTGTCTCTTTATGAGGAAAACCTCATGAAGGGATTGGACGATCGATTTCCGCTATTGTATCGCTCCGTCCCTTTAACTTCTCTCAACCTTGACTCACTAATCTTCTACTAACTACTACTTCCACTCAACCCTATGTCTAGTACTCAGTCGTCAATTAACGGGGAAGGAGCTGCGACCATTACTACAAATGAATCATTTGAAATGATGCATCATCCGAGAATCGAGGATCCATTCTTCCCTGCTGTAGAGTTCTCGAGCACTTCCAATGTCCGATGGACTGGGCAATAGTAAGATATATTGCCTGGTCTGCTACCACTACAGCGGCATCCAACTACGACGGTCGCTCCTATCCTTCCTATGTCAGTTTTTCCTTCCCTTATCTGGACTTTCAAGATCCCCTGCTCTTCCAAGCAGCAGAAGTCGCCGCTGAGGCTGACCGAATAACAAGGATAAAAGTTCGATGGAGGCCAACAATTCTTGAAGCTATCGGTTAATATCGTTACGATGGAGGCGCCACCGTAACGATCGATCAGCATAAGACAAGCACGATCGAAGGGCCGAGACGAGGCACAACCTGCAGCAGATCTTCGACTGTGAACCTATCAAGAAGTTATTCGACCTCGGCATGCCTAGACAGATTGCATGTGACCTCAAGGCGACTGCTTTTTTGGTGGGTATAAAAATGGCCTCCTCCAAGCACCCATGTCCATTCTGTGTTAGCTCGAGACACTCGACCGAGCATGGTGACGGCAGGAGCTGGGAACGGCATATGGGAGACTCAAGCAGGGATCGCAGTGTTGTCGCGCAGCCTATGATCCGGTGGGAGA
>NW_003213081.1:615796-628103 GCF_000006405.1 Perkinsus marinus ATCC 50983
GATGTTCGCGATTGCTCCGTGCTATGGCCTTGGATAATATACCTTCCGCTAATAAGGCTCTACCCTTTGTGGAAGCGCTGAAAGTTTTCTACCACTTGCAATAGAAATGCCTCGGGAATCGTCGATTGCCTGGCTAGAAAGGGTCCATAAATGAGTTTGGTACTGCATCATGCAATCTGCATGGTATGCAACCGGTTTGGCTCCAACTCTCAAAGTCCACATGTTGTTCCATCATGTAGAGCAGTACCTTTCATATTACGAGTCTCTGCCAGATGCTGGGCTTGGTATCTCTTCGGGACAATCCGGCGAGGCTCTACACGCAAGACTCCAACGTGTCTGGGATCTGAGGTTCAGATCTGAAGTGGTGAACGCATTCACCTTCGGGGTTTGGGACCTCTTCATTAGAATACCATCGTCAGCCAAAGAGAAATCAGGAAGTTCTGTCGCCACTCCCGGTATCGAAGCTGTAGCGGGCCCTACGGGGGCAACGTCCAGTGGTTGTGGCGGACCGAGGGATCTGAGTATAAAGTTGGCAGCCGGGCAAGCCCACTGGAAGGCAAGCAGCCGCTGTCTGGACGGTCCTTCATGCTCCATACAGAGCTTTAGGACGCCTTGCGATGCTGGATGGACTACTGCAAGGACCCTCAGCTGATTTCTCAATATCACATACAGTTAACGTATGTTCAGAACATTCTAGTCCTTCGTAAAGTTGTGGCACTCCTGCAAGGTGGCAAGGCTCTAGAACTAACATTGAATATGTTCGGTCTACAATGTAGACTCTACATGATGGAGCTAGTAGTTCCGAACTACGTGCAGCGCAGCGCTGCCAGCGCTAAATACGCTGCCTGCTGAAGATATTATAAATGTTGAAGATCTGGAGGATTTGTGCCACAAATTTTGTGGTAAACGCCCTCTGCTCGATATTGGTCATGTTATCAGACTGGTGGTGGCTCTGACGTCTTCCATTGCCTTGGGATAGTGGGATACCGATCCTCAGTATTCTCATGTCACCGACCCATGTGGTCGCGTCTGGCATGGTCGCTGATGGTAATGCATGATGCATTATGCATCTAATAAGAGCCTAAAGCGTTGATTAAGCCAGTCTACTTCCATCTAATAGGAGTATACCTCATAATGAGGAGTCATTCAGCACCACAAATGATGAAACATGCGATTGACGGATTGTTTTCACATATGTGTTTCCATGTCTAGGGGCATTGTGATGATGCTCCATGCCATTGTGATGGCTGACACAATCATTGTCTACTATCGTCCTCATCGACCATTACCTATGAGCTGTTTATCTGTGCTGTCCGTCAAATCTGTTGCTATAACCAACAACACTTTGTCTTGTGTTCTGAGATGTCTTCTGTTACTTGATGTCATCAAGTGAAAAGCCTGTACTAGTAGTACAGTCATCAAGTTGATGACCATAAATGGCCCGATCGGACGGTTAGATAGACTGTCCAACATGATGTCGATCGTTTTAACCCATTTTAATCGACCTCATGTGTCGCCGACGATTAGGCGGCGAAGGGCCCACATTCACAAACTATGGTCACACAAGTGAGTATTATCTGCTAGTTTGACCACTCACGACCTACAGCGGTCCAAAACTCACTGGCGCTATGACATGGAGAACCAAAGCTAACTCGCAACAGAGTCACAAGGCTCGTGTTCGGGTTTCATGTTTAGGTTTTCCTCCCGCATACCCGCATTCGTGGGATTTTATGTGGTTGTTCATCCTCAAGGACAAGAAGAAGTTCAAGATGTTCAAGATGTCCAAAGTGGTTCGCCATCGTCAATGACGATTCGTCATCGAGGAGTTTAAATGGGTTTGAGTTACGACGTTCGGCAAAAGTAAAATCCCTTAAACAAAAGAAAGGGGCATGTGATGGTTGACACAATTATTGTCTACTATCGTCCTCATCAATCGTTAGCTATGAGCTGTTTATCTGTGATGTCCGTTTAGTCTGTTGCTATAACCTACAACACTTTGTATTATGCTCTGTGAGATACAGTTGGGGCAAACGCGACGTGCGTTTGGAGGAGCACTCGCGGAACTTTCGTTCAGACGAGCTTGGCATAACGCCTCTGAAAATAAACAGAGGAAGAGAACTAGTGAGCGGCACTCATTCATCGCACGTAAGATGGCTTAGTTGAATATAAGTGTTGTGTATCTGGATGTCTCAGGAGTGGGCTTGATTTTGACCTGACAGTGCCAGCTGTCAAGGCAGTATCGATCTGGTCTCGAAACCACTCGGGGTTGATTCGAGGTTGAGAGTTGAGTCACAGTCCCGGCTCCTCGTTGAACAGATGAATCGCGATGCACGTTCCAATCTGCCCATAATCCAGCCAGCACTTTTTTAGTGCGAAACACAACAAAGTACACAATTGAAACTGCTAGTAGCAAACTCTTGTTAACCGTGATAGATTCGAGAAGAATTTGGGATGGCCAAGCCATGCGATCTTTGCACTGGTATACTGCCAGTGGCACTCCGGAGAAATTACAAAAACATACGATAGCTGAAGTAACTACCGATACCATTGGAGTAGGCTTGGTATTAAAAACTATATTCTCCATTATCAACTACATTGATGAGCATGAACTCCTGCCAATCGAAGCGATGGGTCTCCACATCCTCCAAAGCAAGGGCTGGACTTACTTTTAGCTGTGGGCTAAATCGCGTTCCAGGCGTAAATGCTCATTGCGATCCATCATTTCCTCAATCTCACGAATCTGAAGAACGTCTATCGTCCCTTCGAGCGGTCGTCAGCACAATGGATGGACCCCGACTGTTCTACTCTGAATAGACTACTCACGCTTTCCTCGACGGTCTGAAGGAGTTCCTTAGCGACTTCTAACTGCCTTCTGTAGTTGCTCGGCTTCCCCTCTTCTTCCCTCAGCTCGCTGTATCTGAATGCGAGCAGATCAGTGAGCCAGGACTGAATGGAATCTACTTCATGTGGATGGGAATCATCCTTGATGGTACGCTACTAACTTGCTTGATAGCGCGGAGCCTTTCCTTCTCCCTCGCGACTTCCTAGGATCAACCAATGATCTCGTGACAATCTCCTCCCTCAGCATATCCAAATGGGAAAAAGAGTTCTTACCTCTTCAACCGTCATGCCCTGCGGCTTCGGACGTCCAAAGAACTCCCCGAAGACATGCTCAACGGTCGCTTCGGACCTAGAATGAACCCAAACGTTTAGCCAATCGCTCCTTGTGACACATCGTTCATTCAATAAACTTCATTGGTCTTATCAATGCCGCAAGGTAGGACGAGACACCACAGAAGATCATCGAAATAGATGTCAGGATACTCAGTTACTCACCCAGGAGCATAGTCGGAACCGATCAACTTGAACTTTCCGTTCCTGCTACCCATGAAATATTGGGTAGAGTCGTTGGTGAATGTGGTGTCTCCATACTGCATAACATGAATAAAAGGAAGCAGACTCGACTGAGTGAATTCCCGCGGTCCAACCTGAAGGTGGTTTCCTTTTTGACCAGGTCATATTGCTGCTCCAGAGTCTCATTGTAGCCAGTCGCGGAAAGGAAGTCTTCATTCTCCATCCAGTTAACAGAGAAAAGGTCTCCGAGACAGACGCGAAAAGATACGTTAGCAACCATAGCATGCTGAAGAAAGAACGGCCATCTATTTCGCCGACATGATGTGGGATGAGGATCAGAATCACTCCTACTGGAAAACAGTACGTTCCAATACTCGACTCCTGTGCATTGGAAGCTGTGACGTAATATCTGCCAAATATGAGAAGTCATGCGCTCCCGGTTTCGCAGACGAACGGCATGCCCCAGTATGGCACCCTTACTGGCCCGGAATAGGAGGACTCCCCGCGAACAAACTGCCAGCTTCACACGCCTCGACATAGAACACCAACTGTTTATACCTGAATGATATGTTGTGTGTCGTGCGAATGACTGTGGAATTGCAAGCCACATCTTTTTCTTCTCCATGGCCGTCAACCACGATTGAAGTTGTGCTTCAGTTATTTTCTCAGCTGGGAGGTAAATCGTATCCGCTGAGGAAGAATCACTCAGATAATCTCGATGATGCTTCGAGAATTATCTAACGATCGCCGTGACCCACAAAATTGATGAAGACGTAATCGTTCTCGGTGCTTTCCAGAACTTTCCCCGATGCTAGCGACTTATCGCCGGTTAGAACCTGCAATACTATTGAAGGTTCCTGCTATTATTGTTGTTGCATGTGGAAAGCAACCATTCTTGCTATGTTATCGCAGCAATAGCAAGAATGATTCCGAGGCTGAGGGAAGCATATCTTGTGTAGGATAACTTATCCTGGATAAGAGATGGACTCGCATTCAACGAGACTCACTCCTTGTACGTTTTTGACCGTGACCGCCTCGCCACTATAGTCTATCTCGCAACCTTCATAGACATCAACGCCAGGGCGGTCACCTTAAAGTGAGGGCTCATGGGCTCCTTAGGTGACGAACGAGCCCACCCGTTGGTTTGTTAAATAGTTGCCCCTTGAAAGGGTTATAACGGTGATTGACAGCATCGTTATACCTGGAGATGACAGGAGAGACCACGGCTGCCACCAGTGCGCTAAGGAGGTCTCTCTTACGATAAAGTGATGATGTGCTCCTTGGGTACACCATTTCCTCTGAGAATCTGATACGCATGACATAAGTCAGCTTGATGTCGGTAGTTCTTATAAGTGTTGGAACCGGCGATGAGGACCTGAGCAGTCACACAATATAAACTGTTCCCGTTACTTGTCTCTCAAATGATATGATGATTCCCTCAATCACTGCACTCACAGCCCAGTGGTTTGCAGGTATATCGTTGTCGACAGATACATTCTTGTCCTGAGACAGTGAGTAGCCGATTGATAAGATAGCGGAGAACAGCATAATGAGAGTGTAGTGACGTGCCATGATGCAGGAAAAAGTTATTCTTTGGAGAGTCACCAAAACGACGATAATAGTAATTAAACTGCAACCCGACGAGGTTACCCAACTTCGGAGACGTCACGCATCCAGAGTTGATCCTTCGGCAGCAGGCCGTAGGTTGAAAGACACCAATAGACTATTGGCAGTAGTCTCTATGGCAAATATTAAGGTTGTTTCAGGGGCTTACTCGATGGAATAAGTTAGACACGTGCGACTCTTTTAGACTTGTGACGTGTGACACGTGTCGCGTGGAATTGAATTGCCCTTCACTCACATACGATCAGCGTCAATCACGAACTGTGTAGATCACATGTTTAACGCATTATAGCACGTGTTGTGGGTCCAGTTTGCCTGCACCCTCGTTATCTCATCAAATCTCCGCCTTCTTATTCATAACGAATGATCCAAATATCGAGTACTGTGCTGCCAAGTGTGTACATTCGTACAGAACTCAAGTGCAGGTAGTGCGCTTATCGTTATTGTCCTAGGGTCGTAGTATTGGTTGCTCTAGCTCGAGTTCTCTTGTGTTGTTTTAGAGTTCATCAACTGATACCGCGACATACGTGGTTGATGTCCGGACCGGACAGTCCGGTGCCTCATGTCGTTCCCTTGTGTAAACACGACCCGACATTAGCTTGAGAGATACGAACCAAGCGTACACTGAGACTTTGAGCCAAATAGCTACGGACTCAAGAGCTAGTAACGCTCAATGCTTCACATCAATAGTACGCATGTATCCTGTGCTCACACTCTTGTACGCAAGGGTACAAGAGTACGCAAGCTCTTCTTGTGCTTGCCAAGCACGAGGAGAATGTCTATACGCATGTACAAAGAGGTGACGCTCTCTGCCGTGCAGGCTGGTCGAGCATCAATAACGGTCGGGTCGATTCGGTAGAACGAGGATTCATTCCGATCAGGTCCGATGAAACGACCAAAACGTGACGGTTGGAGTTAACGGTTGACAACCGTTAACGGATCAATTGTGAGTGAGGTCAGTTATACCCGTAACCTATGACGAGAGTCCACGAGCACTAGGTTATGATGATAAACCTCAAGATATCCGAAAGTTTCGCAAGAGAATACTTCACTGAGATACTTGAAATGTTCTTCTAGAGATTTCTCGAGAGCTCCTCGACGAGGAGCTCGGCCGTGCCAGACTTGGACTTGAGAATGTCAACTGGGCATTGACGTTCTTCTTGGCCGTGACACTGTCACGACATGTGTGCGTGTTTCACGCACGACGTGTAGCACACGTGTCATGCGTTTCGTAACCCGGAACCTCCGAGGAGTGTGTAGACCGCGTGTAGACATCTGCGTTCGATTGTGGTGTGGTGTAGAACGGACCAGCTTTCCAAGTGTAATGCTACACTCACAAAACTGAGATTGGTATCCTTGATATGGAGTAGCATTACAGGACTGTTTCCAGTAGGTTGCCCAACTTAATCGATGCTCGGCCGCCTTCTCCAACTCGTACTTCTCGGTGGTGTCCTAGCCCGCGCGCCCGATGACTCATATTCCAAGACCGTGGCTAAACTTTATTGATATATACATTGAATTTGTTACACTTCCAGACAGTGCTCGAAGAGTGCAGATCACTTCCTCCTGTGGATTGAGTGTCAGACCAGCTAAGGCGACCTATTCTGCCCATAAGCAGTCGATGTGCTCTACAAGATACGTATCATGGATATGGGGGCATGGCTCCCAAACCATGCGTGGAAACTTCGACAACTTATTTCGTCGAGGACGACCCTGAAACAATCTTGATATTTGCCATGGAGACTATCGGTATGTTCCAACCTACGATCTGATGCTGAAGCATTGGAAGCGAGTCAGGTTCCGAACCTGGAGGCTTGGGAGTACTTTGTCATACGGCAAGTACTCTGGGGTCCTTCAGGACATGCTTACACCTGAATTAGGTGTTTGGTTATACGCTCTTATCATCTTCATGTCAAATAAGGAGCGAAGAGACCTAAGATAGAGAACCCCCCGGATTCGATCAGTTTCAACAGCCAGAGTCATAACTATCACAAAGTCCTTGAGAATACTGTTCGGACTCGGGATGTGAGCTGCTTCATCCTCCGCCTCGGAAACATTCACAGAGACCTCCAGCAACTGCTGGCCGTCATCCACTTGTAGTTTTAGCTTCCGAATCTTGTGTGTCAAACACAGCGCAAACACTACACACTGTGTCTCACTAGCCTCGTGTACATTGTACATCTGTGCGAACGGCAGCCGGAGTCAGATTTGCGTTGGACTACAACGGTTGTAGTGCCAGATCGTCAACTCTGGCTCCAGTGATCTTCTAGTTATACTAACTATTCACTAAACCAGGAAAGTTCTGATAGAGTTAGTCGACTAGGTGGTGTGGAGAGGACCGAAGACTTGCAGGGCTCCCCCCTGGAGCTTCGGTCACGAGACAGGTGCCCGACTAAGTGGTGTCGTATCAACGACTCACGTCCCACACGGGTCTGTCCCGTCACCCAGTCCACTACAAGAAAAAAAACTGTCAGTTACGAATAACTTTCCTTCAGAATCCTCGGATTCAATCCGAGGGATTGTTGGAGCTCCTACGAGCGACCGAGCCCGGTCGCCCGTCGAATCACTTCCTCTGGAGTTGACCCTAGCCTCTGGCGAGACTTTCCATCAATACAATACAGAGAACCAAACACTTCCCATTTTTCCTCCAAAGCGGGTTTGACTCCACCGGCTGGGGAGCTCATACCGTCTCTGCACCACATATTCTTCAACACTGGTCTTGCCAAACATAACATCAGGTTAGCAAACAAAAGTTATGAATTATTTTATCATGAATTCCCAGACTGCTGAAAAAATATAGGGAAAAACCAAATCGAATTCGTGCTGTCATGGGAGCATTGCTTTCTTGATTAATCAGCATCTATCAGATATGCTAAAGCAATTCTTTCGCAAATCGTACATCGGTGCTTGTCACCCACACCCTCAATATTGGTCTGTTGAAAAGCGCAATAATCGCACTGCAATCATGGCGAAGCTGACTATGATGTCGATGACCGCAATTTCCCCTACAAATGACACCAGCTGAGTCACTGACGCTTGACCCTTCCTCCAATAATCTCACAGAAAAGTCAACTGGTGGAGCTCAACAGCACAATGAGTCGAGTTTCTGAGCTACAACGGATAATATTATCGTGCATACATTACGTCATTGCCAAACACTCGAGTGTATCTTAGGTCAACCACAGAGTATCATGTGCCGATATCAAGGTCGCGAAGGTACTCATCATTTCCTTTCGGATGAAGGAAATCCTTACCGTAGCTTCGTTCAAGCAGATCTTCCACATCTGCAAAAGTATCGAATTTTCTGCCATTTATGGACACTTCCCGTAGCGGCCATATTTGTTCCTCACTCATCCGATACCCATCGTATGGCACATGTCTGTACAACTTCCCTGATCGATGGTAAGGTTTATCACCGTAGTATGGTACCAACGGATAAATATCAACGTAACCACAAGACCGTTCAGAGCTGCAAGGCGTGGCGTTATAGACGTCATAAAGATTCGCAGCCAGAGGATGGAAAGGTGCGATGCAAACCCGAATGAGGTCATCGGTAAATGCATATAGTCCACGAGACCTTAACAACTCCACGAACCGCTCGCCCAAGCAGTCTTCGCTTCCATCTTCTCTCACATATCTACGCAAGAAGACATTCGTTCGTCTCTAATTAATTCTTTCATTTCTCAACAACTGTGAAACACGCAATGGGAAGATGTGGGATTTTCCAGCAAATTAACTTTTCCGGTTTTTCAATCAGTTCACAACAGCCATACAAAATCCGTTGCCACACTCTACGATATGCTTACGCCAAATCAACGTCGTCCGTATGGGGTATATGCGTACCGTTCCTGCAAGCTCCTAACGCGGTCCCGAAAGTGACAATCGGTTGACATCCAAGCTCTCGCATAACTTCATCCACTTCTATGAGCATCATGTCGAGTACAGCAGACATGCATACTTTTCCAACAAAGTCCCTACTAGTTTTCAACAACTCCGTTCGCGTCGCCAGCAGGCATCTCGCTGGGTCTACGATCGGGTTAATTGGCAAACAATCTCCCCAACTCGGTTCGAGATCTCCCGGAAGTGAGCATAAACGCTGTTGGCTTGCTGCTACCTTCAGTCGAGGTGGTCGATTTTGAGCTATCGCGTAACGGAAGAAGTCTCCCGAGGTAAAAAAATATTCCCAATCAATGTAGTCGATTATTGAGGGGCATTCATAAAGATTCACTTCCTTCTCGATGGGTTTATAAGATGGCGTTTGCGAAGTCCACCAAGTGATGTAGCACAGAGGTAAGACTACTGTAGAAGTAAATGCCACCGAAAAGATGTAAATCATCGCTTGTGTGAGAGAAACTGACGGCTGTCTACGGTAGATCGGTCCTGACGGCAGGGGTTTGCTGTAATTAATCATGTGTGAAAATACCATCTAACTGAGGTAAGTCATCAAGACCAAAACTAAGACAGTATTGATAGAATTCAAGACCTTTAGCCGTCGAAATCCCAGGCGATTAAATTGATGACAAAGACGAGCATAATACAGCCTTAGTAACTACCCTGATTCCGGGAATAACCACAACAATGATACAATATTTAAATGATATATGAACTCGTACTGCACCAGAACGAGCCTGATGTGAATCGGTATAATACACACTGTATTATCGGAGGCTACCGGGAACGGGCGTCAGAGGCTAACGAGCTCACGCAAGGCAGGGTAAGGAAATATACATGTCTTGGGACTGATGGCACTTGGCAAAGGATAATGCTCTCTCGCACAGTAGAGTCGACATACACGGACTACATCATTCCATACCAACACACCTTACTCTTCCTCCTGTATACGTACGGAAAGTCGGACCCTACTCGTGAATCACACAGTTTCTTCCGATGAACTTCATCCAAGAGTTTCACCATGTGTAATTTATTTTCAACTAGTTAAATGGATTGATCGATAATTAACTACTATTTTTGTAGATTCGTATTGTTCCCGTTGTGAGTGGATAAATCCTCACTTCTATAGAATAGGCCTGTTTTCTGAACAAGTTTAGCGCACGTCCCCACCTGTATTTCGACTTAGCCTTGGATTACAGCTTGGCCTTCGATAACAGTTCGGGTTTCTGGTTTTCCCGTCGGGTTTCCCTTCAGTTCTTTTTCTTGGAATTTGCAGTTTAGATTCTCACTTGCGTTACGGTCATCATCTGTATATCAACTTTAACCTTCCATTTAGGGCGAGCGCCGATACCCTTAGGTTTTTATGCATCTCGCTTAGATTTGATGCAGTGCCCCGTTGTGAGTGCACTCCTAAAGGCATCAGTAGTCGTCCGCTAAGTTGATCTATTTCACATAGCTATTGCACACAGTGTACGCGTGCACAGAGTCACCTCCGACTTGTTTTGTGCTGTTGTGTTGCAGCACAGTATTGAAGCCTACCTACCTATTCACGACACTATCACCTGTAAATAGATATTCAAGTTCACCTCATTCCTCGGGAGAATCTCACAGAAAGCGGTCGTCAATTAACAATAAAACAAAATGTTCTGAAAGCTACCATCACCATCATCATCATACAAAGAATTCATCATCGACGCTTCGACGATGATGAATTCTTTTCACTTTCCAGTTCATCCTCAGCAGAGATCGCTCGTAGAACCTACAACAGACAAATACTGATTTAGGGCGCGCGCTTTTTGAAGCGGGCTGAATGTCCTGCGAAAGCAAACACTACCGAAAGTGAAGTGGTGACAGACTGAGATGCTAGTTAAAAAGTGATGATGATCAGCAGTTTCTCCCCAGCAATTGCCCATTGTGTGCATGGGGCTGCGTTGAAACAATCAAAATTTAGACAATTTGGAAAGTCCGTATTTCAATGTCGTACATGATTAAATTGAATTCTCTAATGATTTGGAGTCTATTGGAGTTTCACCCGTTTTACGTAAACTGGTGTAAAACTCCGTGAAAAACGCGATATTCACACTACGCAGTAGTCGTGAAATATGTTTTTCACTAGCGTTTTTCATATCACGGGTTAAACTCCATTGATATCTTTGTGGTCGGTATAGAGGCAAAATGAGCAACTATAAATTTAACATTTGCAAAACCGCATTCTCTTGCAATTACTGTGCATTGGAGTTTCACGACTACCCGTTTCACATGAGGTGGCGTAAAACTCCGTGAAAAACGCGATATTCACACTACGCAGTAGTCATGAAATATGTTTTTTACTAGTGTTTTTCATACCACTAGGGTGGTGAAACTCCATTGACTCAAATTCCGTATACCGCTGTAAAGCTCTGCAAACTTCTGATTCAACAAGGCAACTAATTCACTCAACTAATCGAAAGCAGAATGGTTTAAAAAGTTGTACGACAATTTTTCGCATCACACTATAAATAAATTACAAAATTTCCAATGCAAATCTCACCGCGCGCTTTGAAGATTCTTGCAACTCTCCCGCGACCAAAACTTCATCCAGAATATATTGCCTGATAAAAAATATAAATTTCACAAAATCATTAATTTAATTTCCTTACGCTTTATGGAAGTTGAAAATAACATCAAGTTCACACACGTTTCCAAAATATCTGTCAAGCGTTTCCACGTAGAGGTGGATAGTCTCAAGCGCGATGAGCTCATTGTCATCTCGATCGATTGAGCAGACGAAGTATAATGAAGCGTATCTTGAGGTTGAGAGACAAAGATTCAAAATAGGTCCATTGACAGCCTCTCTAGTGATGATACAGAAATGATATGCGGCGTCATTAAAGATACTTTATTCTTTCAACGAAGTAAATAAATCAAATTTAGGTCCAATCGGTGTGGGAATATATGCACATGGTCAACTACATGATCTGTAGAAATTTTGAGGAAATTTTGGGAAATTCTTGCTGATCTCTATATTTCACTTCTACCCGAATTCTACAATTAGCTTTGGAAACTTCTGAGCTCAGTTTAGGAAAGCAAGCATATATTCCCACACTGCACTTGGCAGAGTTAATAAAATGAAGTTATCAGAGTTAACTATAATATTCAACTTTATTAAAAATGCATATTTATTATTATAGTTATATATACCTTCATTTTTATATTACAAATACCATTATTATTAATGTTATTATATCATATACTTTTTCAAAGTTGCGAAGCGAGCGAAGCATATACCGCAACAACAGGCACTTTCGCGTTGTGCGTGCGTGCAGAATTATTCTGGCTTAACTACGGAACGTAATAGGCTACCAGATAGATCAAACGACTCCTCTATATGCGGAGGTGTTGGGAAAAATCGGAAAATTCGATTATGCGAACAGCTCGAAGAGATATGCACGAAAAACTT